>NW_027502098.1:0-49398 GCF_021521415.1 Bidens hawaiensis
TTACATGTTTTAGCATTTTTGCCCCCGATTGAGTCGAGAGCTCCACAGTTAGATGTGCTAATCGAGTGGCAAAAATTTAATCTAAGGACCAGATGTCGTGAAAAGTTTTCAACCCCGAGTATTGTTATGCCTATAAATTAACTAAGTGGTGAGCTCCATGTGTTACCGAACCTAATAAGAAAAGCGAGCAGTATTTTTTTGGATTTTTTTTAATAAATAGTTGTTTATTTGAGAATTCTTTAAAAATGGTATGCTTTTTTCAGTCTTTCGAAAATGGTGTTATTGGGTTTGAAACCACGGATTATGAAGCTTTCAGCTGTGGAATATTAAACCGGATTGGCAGAATTGTAAAGCAAACCATGGTCTTATACCACGTATTGCACTTGTTTAAATCCAGTCATTTGCAACTGATATAACTCTGGAATTTGAACATAAGACTTCACAACAATTAGTGGTTTCGGTCCATGGTAACACACTAACACCATATTTGAAAGACACTAAACAAGAATGGCATAGTTATAGTAAGAATGTCCATATACGATAGAAGACATGTTTTACTTTTACGTATCGTGGTAGCCGGTTAGCATTATAATTCATATTTATTTATTGTTTGTTTGTAATTTTTCTTCTTTGTTTCTTTTTACTATTAAACTAATAAAAGCTTACTTTCATTCATCAGAAAATTGAGTTGAATGTGAATATGCATTGCGAAAAGTGAAGGACAGATGTTCTAAAATCGGTGACAAAACTTCCAGGCATCGATGATATATCAGTTGATCTCGAAAAACAGACTTTGGTCGTTATTGGGGATGTTGATCCGGTGAGCGTGGTAGAACGTGTTAGGAAAGCTGGAAAAAGAGCGGACATTGTTACAGTTGGACCACCGAAAAAACAAGATCCTCCCCCTCCCCCTCCCCCTCCCCCTCCCCCTCCTGCCTGTCAAGCTGTATATCCTGCATGTCCGGATGTATATCCCGCCTGTTCGAATGTATATCCTGCAGTCGTTGGATATCCTCCACCATGCGAAACTGGAGGGTGCGTGATCCTTTGAATCCAAACCAAAGCTGTATGTGTTGGACGTCTTTACTTTTAAACTTGTTTGAATTATACGTATCGTACATTGGACACACCTTTTATTCTTCGTATTGTATAGTTGCATTAGTAAAAGTATTTCATTTTGATCAGCTTGCCAACAATAAACCTTTTGAATTACTTGTGAAACTAACACTATGAAACTTAGCGCTTAGGTTGTGGGTGCAGTCCGAATAATGTGGCAGACGGACGGACGACCTAGGACTTAGAGCACCCGCAACAACAAACATCAACAAACCGCCAAATCAGTGTCACATCAGATTTCAAACTTTTCTCAAAAACTCATATTTTCTTTCACAACAACAAACTTCCACAAACCGACATATCATCACCTACTACTTTATATTTAATTAAGAGTGAAGTGCTAAAATCGTTCTTAATGTTTGTTCAAATATACGATTTTTTAATCTTTTTGTGTTTTCATGTATTTAATTATTAGTTTTTTAATTCAACAATGAAAATATTAATACACTCACTCACAACAGCCTCAAATTCACATCATAGTACATGAACCAACACCACAAAAATATAGTTCTTCATCTTCATCAGTAAACTCAACAACCCATCTTTATCTTCTCAAATTCAATTTCAATCAACCAACCAATTTTTTTATAAACCCTAAATTCATCATACCCACCGTCAATTTCAATTTCTTCATCGGCAAACCCCCAAATTTCATATACTCACTGGAGATAATCGGAGATTTGTAAACGAGATCAGAATGAGGCGTCAAGCGGCGGCGGTCGGTGATATGTAGCGACGATTAAGGTACAAATTGTTTCCCGACAGTTCCGTTTTATCTATTGCTAAAAATCAGCAATGTATAAAATGTTGAGGGGCCCATGTATTCTCGTCTGTCAGACGTTTGCAAAGCCAAACTTGTTCAACAGACTTTAGCGCTACAATGGTGGCTGTCTGCTTGATCCTAGACTGCCCCTTGCCACATGTATCTAGACCTTGGGCAACCCACCCCGTTGTGGATGCTCTTAGAAGGAGAGGATTGGCAACGTTGTGGAGGGATGTATGTCTGACAGTGCTCGTGCTTTATATGCAGACTTGAAGACCTACGGGGTGGTCTGTGGTGGCCTCGTGGGTCCCCTCTCTCACATACACACACACATATATTTAATATGGGTGAGATTTTAATAGAACTTTTTGAAATTTAAACTTTGAGAACCACTATAGGCTATAAAAAAATTCTTTAAAAAAATTATAAAACGAAAAAAATTGAAAATTTTAAAAAGGTAAAAAATCCGAAATTTTTTATTTTTTATCACGACTTCATAAGGAAAAAATACCCTAAATATACACATGCATGTATATTTGAATTTAATCTCAATTTACATAACATACACATATGTACACTATCATTTATCTTAATTGTATCTATGTGTATAAAGAATAACATGTGCAAAATTAAAAAAATACGTGTTATACATATATGTATAATTTTGCTAAACCCATATTTTTATTAATTTTTTTTATAAAACCGGATTGAAAAATAAATTTTTTTGGCTTTTTTACTTTTTAAATTTTTGCGGATTTTTTGTTTTATAAATTTTTTTTATTTTTCTTAAAAAGATGGGTTTTTTTTTTGTCTAAAATGGTTATCAAAGTTCTCGATTTCAAAATAGTTCTCACATGATCCTGATCCTCTATATATACACTGGTTTTTATCCCCCGTATTACGTGGTTGTTTTACATTATTCGTTTCAAATACTTATATATCTTTTTGGAGTTTAATTTTATTTATTTTAAGGAAATTAGTAATATACTTAGGATTTGATAATGAAAGAGTTTTATAAATAAAGATTGAGTTCGGACGAACTCGACCCTGCCAACCTATCTCCGCCCATGGTTGTATATGGTACATTCCACTTCATACTCCCTAAGTCTTATGCTTAGTTATTTCTTATACCATTCGTAAATATAGCCCTTTAATTGTAGCCATATCTTATTATTAACTTTGTTAACAATTCCTTAGCATTTGTGACTAGCAGCCAAAACCGGTTTTATTAACACACTGTGAGCATGTACACCGTCCCAAATTAAAAGGAAAGGGGTCTAAAACTCACTTAAAGCGATCATTTCCTGAACTAATACCTCGAACCTTCTAGAACCACTACAAGGTTCACATACAAAACCATCAAGTTCGCCCATTCCAAATTCTATATGCCACTAGTATTCGCATTATAATAAGCGTTCGCCCATTCCAAATTCTCTAATGGCACTAGTATTCACATTATAATAAGTGTTCGCCTAGCCATAGCATTTGTTTGTCTAAGTACTGGTAATCAAAGTAGTCGCATGACCCAAAGTAAGATAAAAAGGGACTACTTTAGCCCTGCAATAACTTAGGGTACGTGATTACTTAAACTGCGCTACTATTTTGGCTGTGCGATATCTATCAATACGAGAACTAGACTAATCATGCGAATCTCGTACATGCGTAGGGGTGCGAACAAGCCCAAGCCGCTCGCTAGCTACGTACTCGAGATCGGCTTGTGAAAAAGTTTGATAGAGCCGAGCTTAAATGAGCCGAAGCTAGAACCTAAAATTAAACTCGTATAATAAACGTCGCATTTAAATCCTAAGGGGGTGGCTGTTAGAGTATCGCATCCCAGGGGTCGATTTCCTTTGTTTGTATTTTGAGATTGGCTTCATCTTTTGTTACACATTAATAATAAACACAGCAACAATAATACTATTGAATGAGATTTAAAGGAGAAGAGAAATAATAACAACAATACATTGATTAACTAACTGATTGTTTACAACAGATTTGAACTTGGTTTATATAGAGGAAGAGAGCGACCATAGAAACAGTCGCGTATGTAAAAACAACGATGGTTATGTACAACCGTTTATATCACCGTTCCTCTATTTTTACCCTAATAAACCAAGGTTATATCTAAAATAAATAAATTACATAAGATGGGCTTTAATACTAAAAGTCTTGTAGCCCAAACTAAATAACTGAACATTATTTAAGTACTAAAAATATAAACAGAAGATGGGCCAGAACTTGGAATGGATTAACGTGTTAACATTCACCCCCTTAATCCATTCAAGGTAATGTGCGATCCTTCAATATTCTGCAGCGGGTTCTTCCTCAACAAGGAAGAAATCATCCATATCTTCAATGTCCTCCAATGCATCCAGCTTGCATTCTTCATCTTTATAATCATCTAGCAGAAATGCATCTTTAACCGCATCTTTCATTTGATTATCTTGTACATTGGTTTCTTCATTGGCATCTTCACAAGCTTTACCATCTTCATTAGTAATTTCTTCTAGCATCACAACATTATTTCCTTTTTCCACGTTTGTACTTGTTTCTCCTTCTTCATTCTTTGCCAAACCATATCTCCAAGCCATCAATTCCAAGTAACCCGTATAGATCATCAGTAGATTTGGGCATAACTTTATTGCAAACCCAATTTTGACACTATATCCAACCATTTTCCATCTTTGGTTGCATTCTTATATCCACCGGCCTCTTCGACATATAAGTATATGTCGAATAGATCAATTTCTTACCCATTGGGAAGTTTAGGTGGATATTCCTTATTGTTTTGATTGAAATGATCCTCAAAGAACCACTTTACAAAATTTCCGAATTCTTTACGTAGTGATTCTTTACATAACATCACATAATTTGGTATGTGAAGGGAATCTAAATAATTTACCCAACCTTTATTGGATTGTTTATTTGGTTTTCCTTGATCCACATCAGATTCATCAACCAAAGTGGCCATATTATCCTTAGCATCATGATCAAACCATCCTTCAATTTCGGCTTCCAATTTTCCCTTTTCTAATTCAAGTATAGTTTGATCATCTAAGGCATCAAAATAATTAGGGACATAATTATTTTCAGAAATAACATTATTACTTGGTTCCCCCAATGTGTCAAACATACCGTTTATGCAACATTTATCCCCTTCAAATGTTACTTCGAATCCTTGATCATTTAATTGAGACAAACTCACAACATTCTTTTTAAAAGTTGGTACAAACCTAACACTTGGAATCAATTTCGGGTTTTCATTCATAGAAATTTCTATTTCACCGATCCCACGGGAATATAGAATTCCACGATCTTTTCCCTTTTTTTCAGTTGAAAAACAACTTTTCAAGTTTTTAAACATTGACTCGTCTCCGGTCATATGTTTTTTAAACAAAGGATCAACAACCCATATTTTGTCCCAATTTCCAAACTCGGTTCCCTTAACCAAGTAATCTTTGGGATAATTGTTATCAAACGAAAATAATTGAGGAGACTTACTCGTACAATTGGCTGCCACATGACCACGAATACGGCACCGATAACATTTAACCCATTTCATATTCTGTTTAGAACTTGAATTACCCTTATATACAACCTTATCAATACCTTTTGCTTTCAAGATTGATTTCCGGGTTGCCAAGGATTTCGCGGTTCCAGAATTATGGGTTTGTTTTCTCCATGTGCCTTCTCTTGGACATGATTCGATATACACGTCTGCCAAGCCCCTCGTGATTATCTTATTCCCAAAACCAGGGTTTGAATCACCGCTAGAACATTGTTGTTCGAGGCTTTCGGCAGGAATTTGAATCCTTCCAGTGGCGTTACAATTGTATAGTGAATCGCCTCTACCCTTCGCTCTGATGCCACTGTTTGAGTATCGCATCCAAGGGGTCGATTTCCTTTGTTTGTATTTTGAGATTGGCTTCATCTTTTGTTACACAGTAATAATAAAACACAGCAATAATAATACTATTGAATGAGATTTAAAGGAGAAGAGAAATAATAACAACAATATATTGATTAACTAACTGATTGTTTCAACGGATTTGAACTTGGTTTATATAGAGGAAGAGAGCGACCATAGAAACAGTCGCGTCTGTTAAAAATAACGACGGATATGTACAATCGTTTATATCACCGTTCCTCTATTTTACCCTAATAAACCAAGGTTATATCCAAAATAAATAAATTACATAAGATGGGCTTTAATACTAAAAGTCTTGTAGCCCAAACTAAATAACTAAACATTATTTAAGTACTAAAAATATAAACAGAAGATGGGTCAGAACTTTGAATGGATTAACGTGTTAACAGTGGCGGCGCAACTTGTTGCCCGCTTATCCACCTCTCTATCGTAATTGGATCTTTTTATTCAATATACGATGAACTTAAAAAATATCCTAGACTTTTTCAAATGTTTTTGTTTTATTTTTTATTTTTAATCAGTTACAATTTGGCAAGTATCCATTTATAAGTCTTTTTTAACTTTTAAACATAATGTTTTATAAGAAGGAAAATGTCCATGTGGTAGATTGAGGTCCACTTGCCAAACACTTGTAAGGTCCAATCGATCCTCAAAAAATTGTTCTAGCTTGATAGTTCATTGAGACGGATGTGTGATATTTACAATAAACAAAACATAAATCGAATACGAAATCGTATGTCGTGTATCGATAATTGAATGATTAACGAAACCGCGAATGATTACATCATACATACAGTTTAAGCTTTATCTACCCAAGGTGAGCTTCCCTTGACTGAGCTGTCACTAACACCATCTGTAGCACACACATAAGGTCACACACATACCCTATCACGTCATAAAAACATCTATTTTTACTAAACTCGCAGTACGTGAAAACTACTAAACTATGCAAGTTTTCATTTTTCTACATTTGAAGTTTTCGCTTTACTTGAATCCTTGGTGAGTTTTCGCAAACCTTTACACTTTTCGCTTTTACTGGGTTATTGCTAATTAATTTTGATATTGCAATCCACATATCGAATCCCTACAATGCGTAATTAGACATGTGACAACGTTTATTTAACTCTGAAAATTGTCTGCCTAATATCGTCGGCTTCGCTCGTGTTTGGGTGGAGATTTTGGGAAAAATAAAAGGCAAATAGACATATTTAGAAATTAAAAAAATTACTATATGGAAATTAATATTTGGGGAACTTTCTTTCTATAAAATTTCAAATATACCACACATATATGCTTAATTTTATCTACTTTCCAGCGAAAGTTTCATCTAAAACGGAGTTACACGTGATAATGTACAAGTCATCCGCGCAAACATCGTTAAATAAGCCGCGCACATATTCAACGTAAATATTTCAACGATGCAACGCTCTTGCCGCAAAGCAAGGGATGGGTTTATAAATTTTCGACGACATTAATTTTTTTCCTAGGTTTTTGGCACAGCGATGCAGGTAAGATTAATACTACCTGTAAATAACTTCTAACCATATTTGGAAATAAAAAATATGAAATTGTCATCGTTTGATGCCTTTTGACAAGTTGGCTTCATACGACCACCGCCAGCCTAGGCCTACTGTTTCTGAGAAAACGATGTATAACAAGTTAGACTTAGTTTTTTGTTTTATAAGTTTAATTAATTCATCCAACAATTGGGCGTTTGATATTTATATATTACTTATGATTGGTCCTTACTATCATGGTTGCGACTTAGTGTTACCGACCAGTTGCATTAAAGTAAACCTTAACACCATTTTCTTTGCATTAAAGAATCTGTGTCCTATTCAGTTTGAAAAATTCTCTTGGAATGTCAACTTGACAGTTGCTGCATGTGTCTACCTATTATGGCAATTTGAGTATTTTATACATGTTTGAAAGATATATATATATATACACACACATGCACACATGTACATTGTAGCAATACGGTTGGCGTGCTCATCATCGGCATCGAAATGTCTAAGGTAAACCAGAATGGTACTGCCTTTTTAAGGCATGTATTTGTATCTGTCTCATCTCAGTTTTTTCTTTTCCTTTTTGTACTTAAATATTTGTTATGAGAATATCTCTCTTATCTAACAAAGCCAGAATTAAAAACATTCTATTTGCAAAACATGGAATATCATTTCGTGTGAATACTAGACATGATACTGGTAAAATGCCAGCAACAGGTTACATGTTTTAGCATTTTTGCCCCCGATTGAGTCGAGAGCTCCACAGTTAGATGTGCTAATCGAGTGGCAAAAATTTAATCTAAGGACCAGATGTCGTGAAAAGTTTTCAACCCCGAGTATTGTTATGCCTATAAATTAACTAAGTGGTGAGCTCCATGTGTTACCGAACCTAATAAGAAAAGCGAGCAGTATTTTTTTGGATTTTTTTTAATAAATAGTTGTTTATTTGAGAATTCTTTAAAAATGGTATGCTTTTTTCAGTCTTTCGAAAATGGTGTTATTGGGTTTGAAACCACGGATTATGAAGCTTTCAGCTGTGGAATATTAAACCGGATTGGCAGAATTGTAAAGCAAACCATGGTCTTATACCACGTATTGCACTTGTTTAATCCAGTCATTTGCAACTGATATAACTCTGGAATTTGAACATAAGACTTCACAACAATTAGTGGTTTCGGTCCATGGTAACACACTAACACCATATTTGAAAGACACTAAACAAGAATGGCATAGTTATAGTAAGAATGTCCATATACGATAGAAGACATGTTTTACTTTTACGTATCGTGGTAGCCGGTTAGCATTATAATTCATATTTATTTATTGTTTGTTTGTAATTTTTCTTCTTTGTTTCTTTTTACTATTAAACTAATAAAAGCTTACTTTCATTCATCAGAAAATTGAGTTGAATGTGAATATGCATTGCGAAAAGTGCAGGACAGATGTTCTAAAATCGGTGACAAAACTTCCAGGCATCGATGATATATCAGTTGATCTCGAAAAACAGACTTTGGTCGTTATTGGGGATGTTGATCCGGTGAGCGTGGTAGAACGTGTTAGGAAAGCTGGAAAAAGAGCGGACATTGTTACAGTTGGACCACCGAAAAAACAAGATCCTCCCCCTCCCCCTCCCCCTCCCCCTCCCCCTCCTGCCTGTCAAGCTGTATATCCTGCATGTCCGGATGTATATCCCGCCTGTTCGAATGTATATCCTGCAGTCGTTGGATATCCTCCACCATGCGAAACTGGAGGGTGCGTGATCCTTTGAATCCAAACCAAAGCTGTATGTGTTGGACGTCTTTACTTTTAAACTTGTTTGAATTATACGTATCGTACATTGGACACACCTTTTATTCTTCGTATTGTATAGTTGCATTAGTAAAAGTATTTCATTTTGATCAGCTTGCCAACAATAAACCTTTTGAATTACTTGTGAAACTAACACTATGAAACTTAGCGCTTAGGTTGTGGGTGCAGTCCGAATAATGTGGCAGACGGACGGACGACCTTGGACTTAGAGCACCCGCAACAACAAACATCAACAAACCGCCAAATCAGTGTCACATCAGATTTCAAACTTTTCTCAAAAACTCATATTTTCTTTCACAACAACAAACTTCCACAAACCGACATATCATCACCTACTACTTTATATTTAATTAAGAGTGAAGTGCTAAAATCGTTCTTAATGTTTGTTCAAATATACGATTTTTTAATCTTTTTGTGTTTTCATGTATTTAATTATTAGTTTTTTAATTCAACAATGAAAATATTAATACACTCACTCACAACAGCCTCAAATTCACATCATAGTACATGAACCAACACCACAAAAATATAGTTCTTCATCTTCATCAGTAAACTCAACAACCCATCTTTATCTTCTCAAATTCAATTTCAATCAACCAACCAATTTTTTTATAAACCCTAAATTCATCATACCCACCGTCAATTTCAATTTCTTCATCGGCAAACCCCCAAATTTCATATACTCACTGGAGATAATCGGAGATTTGTAAACGAGATCAGAATGAGGCGTCAAGCGGCGGCGGTCGGTGATATGTAGCGACGATTAAGGTACAAATTGTTTCCCGACAGTTCCGTTTTATCTATTGCTAAAAATCAGCAATGTATAAAATGTTGAGGGGCCCATGTATTCTCGTCTGTCAGACGTTTGCAAAGCCAAACTTGTTCAACAGACTTTAGCGCTACAATGGTGGCTGTCTGCTTGATCCTAGACTGCCCCTTGCCACATGTATCTAGACCTTGGGCAACCCACCCCGTTGTGGATGCTCTTAGAAGGAGAGGATTGGCAACGTTGTGGAGGGATGTATGTCTGACAGTGCTCGTGCTTTATATGCAGACTTGAAGACCTACGGGGTGGTCTGTGGTGGCCTCGTGGGTCCCCTCTCTCACATACACACACACATATATTTAATATGGGTGAGATTTTAATAGAACTTTTTGAAATTTAAACTTTGAGAACCACTATAGGCTATAAAAAAATTCTTTAAAAAAATTATAAAACGAAAAAAATTGAAAATTTTAAAAAGGTAAAAAATCCGAAATTTTTTATTTTTTATCACGACTTCATAAGGAAAAAATACCCTAAATATACACATGCATGTATATTTGAATTTAATCTCAATTTACATAACATACACATATGTACACTATCATTTATCTTAATTGTATCTATGTGTATAAAGAATAACATGTGAAAAATTAAAAAAATACGTGTTATATATATATGTATAATTTTGCTAAACCCATATTTTTATTAATTTTTTTTATAAAATCGGATTGAAAAATAAATGTTTTTGGCTTTTTTACTTTTTAAATTTTTGCGGATTTTTTGTTTTATAAATTTTTTTTATTTTTCTTAAAAAGATGGGTTATTTTTTTGTCTAAAATGGTTATCAAAGTTCTCGATTTCAAAATAATTCTCACATGATCCTGATCCTCTATATATACACTGGTTTTTATCCCCCGTATTACGTGGTTGTTTTACATTATTCGTTTCAAATACTTATATATCTTTTTGGAGTTTAATTTTATTTATTTTAAGGAAATTAGTAATATACTTAGGATTTGATAATGAAAGAGTTTTATAAATAAATGAGATGCTATAACCCGGTTTAAAAGCTATATGAGTTTGGTGAGACCCATGAGCTACTTATTATTTTTACTTTAAATCTGTTTCTTAATTATAGATAATAGATTTTTAAAAAAAATTGGATATTAATTTTTAGTATATCCTTATGGAATATTAGATTTTAATAATCCCTATTAAATGGAATTGGCCGATAATAATCACTATTCGTTTTATCACCACTGGCGGTCCTAAATTCATAAAAGTTGGCCCCCAATGGTCCTCCGTTAAAAATGACTTAGGCCATTATGGTTTTTTCTGAATTTCAAACAATTTTTTAGGGATTTTGATCGTTAGGAGGATACGAGTCGATTGGTGTAAAACTTAGTCTGAATTAGTGCTTCAAAATGACGAAACAATGCTTGAATTCGGGTCTTTGAACTTACAATTAACCAACATCAAGTCTTTTGGATCATCGTTTCGAGCTAAGTTTTACACCAATCGACTCGTATCCTCCTAATGATCAAAAGCCCTAAAACATTGGTTTGAAATTCAGAAAAAACTATAGTGTCGTTAAGTCATTTTTAACGGAGGACCATTGGGGCAACTTTTATGAATTTGAGACCGCCAGTGGCGATAAAACGAATAGGGATTATTATCGGCCAATACCTTTTAATATGGATTATTAAAATCCAATATTCATATCCTTATTTTATAGGATTTCCATATCAAATATTTGGTGAGATTAATTTTTAGTTAAAAGAGATGTTATAACCAGTTTAAGGGCTATATGGGTTTGGTGAGACGCATAACCTTGAATTCGGGTCAAATGCATGAGTAGCCTCTATTTACAAATAACACAATCCGCTGGCTTGAGAAAATGTAGAGAGTAACCAGAGAGCTTTTAAAAGTTTCGTTTATATATATTTAATATATACATATATATATGTATGTATATATATATATAATAGCTTATAGCTAGGGTGTTACGCAGGTTCATTTATTTTGTTTTATATTATTGTGGATATATAATTTTCTTTTAGAGTAAAGTGCCATTTTCGTCCTGGTGGTTTAGCAAATAATGCGAATTTAGTAGAAAAGGTTTACTTTTTGCACATGATGTCACACCCCAATTTAGGGCCTTGAAGTGTGACCAATAGTTGATACCTGTTTTGTAAATATATCAGATTTTATGGGTTAACTTTAGCGAAAGACTTTAGGTTAAATATAATATTAATTTACATTGAAAATTTACTTATGAATTAAAAACCCAAGTATTTGTTTTACAAAATAGATATTCATATTAAAAGGATTTTAATATTCAAAAGTTGAGCCATCATGTAACACACTTCTAACTCCACGACGACTCCAATCCTTGCTACTTCTTATGAATACTTAATTACCTGCATTGGGTTGGAAAAATATGTCAGCTATATGCTGGTGAACACCTATGACTCCAAAAATATTTGAATAACAGTTACAATACAAATATAGTTTTCTGTACAAGCTCAGCAAAAGTATTTCTACTTTCGGGATTTGTACGACTACCCTACACACACAAAAATGTTCCTCGAGCCACGTAGCCCTTAATGTAGAACTAGTTATGACTGTTAGCCCGCGGCCACGCAGCCTTTGACTGTTTAGGCTAAACAGCTATGTTTGGATCCAGACACATGTGTAATCGGTCTGAGATGCGTTTATTTTCTGTTTTGTAATATAATGTTTTAGAGATCACATAATCTCATGTAAACGTTGACTGACTCTTTAAGATAAACACCCGTTCTTCTTAATGACTATAAATATGTTTTGACTGATTGTAAAGGTTAACGTATTCACATGTACCGTTGGTGCGTTTGAAACCTTTCTTGATTGAGAATGATATTAACCTATAAATATATAAATAGGTTTGTATATATATTTGAATGGTGTTTCTTGATTAAGCTATTATCCTTAAGCTTAACCTTGAATAGTTTATAACTTTGTTTGTAAATGAAAACACTTCATTTTATGTGACGTTTGATATAACATGTTTTGGCTTAATAGGTTCTAACACGTTGATAAGTTTCTCTAGGTAAGTAAATGGGTCCCTCGGTTGATTGAGATTTGTACGAATTACTTTTTCTTAGACAAGAAACTCACTACTAGTGATGTCCCCCTTATAGTTACTACATGCCCGTCAAAATATATCTTTGTTGACATTACTTCATCAAGAAGTAACATTTATGAAAAATCGTTATGAATGTTTATAAAGTACTTTCAAGGTTAAAGGTCATAGCCTCGTTTTAATGTGTAAGCTATAATCTTAAATAACTTAAACATAATCCCTAACTTAGGTGAGCACTCGGAATACTAATAATAATAAAAGAGTGACGGCTTGACAGGTAGGATCTTGATCTACACTCGCTTATATGATTGATAACTTGTTTATAACTTCGTTACTTGCACAAACTTCGAAAAAACAGAATGTCGGCTCGTCACGGAAATCGGGCACGATTCCCTAGGCTTATGTGTGTGAGAATGAAGGTGATTTGGGATGATTTGAGTTCAATCCCGCAACTTCCTATTTATAGGTGAATTTTGTACCCCATCGCGATATGCGATAGAGTAAACTGCGCCATCGCGTATCGCGACACCGCAATTTACGCCACCTCGCCATGCTGTGACACGTGGCCTGTCAAATCGTGCCACGTGTTGACACGTGGTTGGACACGTGTACCCGGTTGCTTAACGTGGTCATAGAGAAACGCGATGATCCTATTGGTTAGGCCATCACGTATAGCCAATATTCCAGAAGTGATTGTGTTTCATATATATTAATTTCATGTTTAAAAATCACAGGTAACGTTATATTGCATATATGTAATGTAAATAAATAAGTTGTTATCTTGTTGTTCAACGCCATAAACTTGCAAGAGATTACAAGTAGAATTGATAGAACTTAAAGCAATATCAACATAGGAGCTCAATTAGTCATTCTGATCAAATAAATCACGTTATTTATATTGCATATATGCAATACGTAACATTATATTACATATATGTAGTATATACATAAATATGCTACCTTGTTGGTCAACACTAGCATATTGTAATAGTATACAATTATGTTTGCTCGAATTTGAATCAAAAGCAGCAGATGACTTGGTTGAGCACTCTAGTACAACAAATTAGGGTATTTATTCATCAAATAGTACATGTTCTGACCTAGAATCGCCTAATTATGGAATTACGGTGCCAATTTTGTTTGCATAACTTTCAGACCTGATCAATTTACTTGGAAAACGAGTGAAAAACCTTCAATTTTCATATGCAACGATTGAATTCATGGCTAGAGAGTCGATCTTCATTCATATATACACATAGCGATGCTTAGAGAATAGATCTTCAATATATATTGTCGATTAGGGCTCAGATCGATGGCTGTGCTTCTGAATTGATCTTCAATAGTTGTCTCAGGGGATATGGGAAAAACATGGGCACAGAGGTCTCACGATGTGTTAGATTTAATTGGGACTTTTACAAAAATAACCCTTTATTTAGGATTTCTCTAGTTCTCTCCCAAAGTATGAGTTCTCTCTGATCCTTCTCCTATATATATATATATATATATATATATATATATATATATATATATATATATATATATATATAAGGAATTACGTCAGGAATTCAATAAATTCGGAAAAACGTTTGTTAATATACGACCATGTTGTTATAGTGACATAATTTATGTTTTTGATATAAAATACACTATTGACTGAGTTGATTGCAAATTGCTTTGACTAATTATTTGAATATCTAAGTAATTAGCATTAATTCCTGCCTAGATATATATTTTTTATTTTTGAATTATTTAATTATTAAGAAAATAGGAGAATTCTTTATATAGTGAAAATAATAGAGATTGACCAATAAGATGATGACATGTGTTCAAAAATCATATTGCTTTAATAGTAACCCTCTCATTTTATATAGAGGTTAGACTAAACATACCCCCTTGCGTACTTGTTATACTCATTCTCTAGACTTTCATTTTCTTTAACAATTTTATTTGACATATTATTACTATATAATATTTTTAGTCATTTCAAGTCTCCTTTTAAAATATAAAATCAAATACTATAAAGTTTATATTTTATTTTCTCTCTTTGTGTTTATTGTTCTTTCTAATAATAATAATATTTATTATAATTATAAAATGTATTTAAAGAATAATGATATAACGTCTTTAAAAATTTTGTATATATTTAACTTATCATATGCCACACACCCGACAAAAAGATCATTTAAATATTTCTTGGTAAATTCGAAAGCATGAAATTAATGTCACGTGAGAAAAGAACCAACTTATTGATCAAGTAATATGTTGTTTAATCTGTTTTATTGATGAAAAGAAATGTGTTTCTTTTTTAAAGTAAGTTATCTCTAAACATTATTTAAAAAGAAAAACACTTTCTCTCTTTGTGTTTATTGTTCTTTCTAATAATAATAATATTTATTATCATTATAAAATGTATTTAAAGAATAATGATATAACGTCTTTATAAAAATAAAAAATTTTTTGTATATATTTAACTTATCATATGCCACACCCCCGACAAAAAGATCATTTAAATATTTCTTGATAAGTTCGAAAGCATGAAATTAATGTCACGTGAGAAAAGAACCAACTTATTGATCAAGTCATATGTTGTTTAATCTGTTTTATTGATGAAAAGAAATGTGTTTCTTTTTTAAAGTAAGTTATCTCTAAACATTATTTAAAAAGAAAAACACACCCTAAAAGTATTAAAATACTTATAGAAAAAAATTGTTTTATTCTTTTTAATTTTAAAAAACTTTTTTTACATAAATAATTTTTTGTTTATTTAAAAAACAAAAAAAATTGTTTTATAATATAAGAAAAAGATTAAGAAAGGAAAAAGAAAACTCTTTTAATAATAAATAAAAACTTTTTTTAGTTAATAATGATAATAAATGATGACAAAATTACAAAGAATTAACATAAATGTTTAAATTGTATTAATGTAAAACTATATTTAGTAAAATCGAAAGGGACGGGGATACATTTAGCAACATCCTTTGTATATCTAAGCACATTAACCCAACAACCTTTAACCTAAGCTATCTTAGTTCTTCAATTGAATTAACATTTAGTCAATAACTGGCTTTGTGATTGCCATCCCCACCCTCCCTACTTTGAACATGGATGCAGACCTTACATTTTTGCTGATGTCTCATTTATTAAAATTAACTAGTCGCAACAAGTGTTAAGAGATGCTTTTTAGCAATGAAGTATGTGAACTATGAGTAGCGTAACTGAATTATTAATATAAAATTAAACAATAATTGTATTTGTTATATTGAAAAACAATTTGCTTATGAATGTATCTAAAGATGATGTAATGACTCAATGAAACTCGTAAAGAAAAAATATTGGAATAATTATAGGAATATTTCATGATTATAGATATCTTTTATTGTGTGCTTAAAACTTGATTTGGTTTATCCTTTTTATCATTTGACCAACATGGCCAGACCCAATGATAGCTCGTTTGATTTTTTCGTCACTGCTAGAAACATAGCCCACTTGATTTTTCGCATTGTTATTATTTTCTTTTGGGCCGGGGGATGTGTGTTATGCTTTTTTTTTTCTTTTTTAAATGGTAAGGGTCTCAAAAATCTAAATTACGTACCTAAGCAAATAGATCATCCTTCCGATCAAAGAACAGGGTGTGATGATCCTGTCAACCCACCTCGATGAAAATTCACAATAGGAAAAACCCTATGACACAACCTAAAACAAAATAAATAAGGTAGGTCATGGGCTTACGTTGTACCAATTGATTTTGGTGGTTGTGTGTTATGTAGCAGTGTATTTTCACAAAAAATAATTGCACACTTGTAAAAAATATACTCCATTCACTATAGCTAGTCTATATATCTCAAATACATACGTTAATATAAAAATAAACTCGGTTCCTTTTCACAAGTAAATTTTTCATAATAACTTAATAGATTTATTGTTTTAAGGTTGGTCACCAAATATAACGAACAATATTCCAAAAGAAAGATTCAAGAAAGTCAAAAAGTCTTGTTCGAGTTAGTTGAACTCCACAGCTACCGTTAACCATCCCATGCGACTCACTTCAAACTCGTTCATCTATAAATTCCTTATCTTCTCTTCCGTTATCCATCACCAGTTTCACCAAAAATAACCACAACCCTATCGATCTTTCGCAACACTAAAACATGGCTTTTCGGTACATTGTTTTAACTTTGGTCGCGGCACTATGCTTAGAGGTTGCACCGGTCTACTCTCAAATTACTGCACCATGCTCAGCTTCAATGATCACTAGCTTTACACCATGTTTGAACTTTTTAACCAATAGCACCGCCAACGGATCCTCAACGCCAACGTCCGATTGCTGCAACTCGCTCAAGGCTCTCACTAGTACCGGTACTGATTGTCTATGTCTTATTGTAACCGGGAGCTTGCCCTTCCAAATCCCCATAAACCGCACCCTAGCCATTTCTCTGCCACGTGCTTGTCGGATGCCCGGTGTGCCTCTTCAATGTAAAGGTCAGTAGATTTTCACTAGCAATTTTATGTACATGTAACATTTTATAAAATCGTTATAACTTGTTTTTTCTTAATATTAATATCAATATTTTGAAATATTTGCAGCTGCTGCAGGCTCACCTATTCCAGCACCAGGTACATTTAATTTATTTATTTCAATTCAAGTCTTATAGACAAATATTAAGTTACAAATTACAAAATTTATATAACTACTAAAATATAGATAAAATGATGGAACTAGTTTAAGTTTTTTGTTCTTAGCTTTTTAAATCAAATCATAACCAAATTTTCAACTTATAGGTCCGGCTACATTAGGCCTTGCTCCATCTCCCGAAAGTTCGTCAACGGTCCCAGACACCACACCATTGGCGCCAGAATCCGACACGTTAACACCACCATCTACCGGTGTGGCATCTGGAATTCCGAACACAGATGCAGGCAGTCGTCCCTCTCTAACTCCGTCATCTGTTGCTTCCATGTATGCGAATTCGCCATTTGTTATTGTTACCTCTGGAGTTACATTCATTTGGTATTTCTTGTTTTAGATGATTCTTGCAGTGTCCAAATTTATATTGTTTATCTTTTTTTTTTTCTATCGTATTTTGCTTTTGTTATGATTCAATATTTGTATTAATCATTATTTTTGGGTGAATATATAATTTTTATTATTTTATTGTGTTGTGTATTAACAAAATGCTACAACTTATATTACTAACTGAAATGAAAATATAGAGAGTTCATTCAGGACCCAGGAGGTAGTTTACAACTGTCAAATATATTATACATAAATATGCATAAACTCATATATTGCATGGTCAGTTATGTCTTATTAAAACCTTACTAAAAAATATATGACAAAAACGTAGTTCAGGAATGCCAGCACACTGTATATTATTTCCCCTCAATTTACATATATCCAATCTTCTATGACAAAACGTACGTATAAGAAAAACATCTTTCAACCGTTGCGGTTGCAACAGGTAAAACTAATGTAAGCTTTAATAATCGATACACCAAAGGAAATGAAATATGTTTTCTTGTTTCCACCATAACTCTAGCAAGATCGGCAATACCATTCAAGTTAGCATATCTTTTATCTTTTTGCACACTATCAATGTACAAGCCAAGTTAATGTGAAAGAGCAATTTTTTCCCGATTATCAAAATCATACGGATAAAATCACATAGTCTCATTAACTTCGACTCATCAAACTTAGAAAACGAGTCATACGGGATGAAAGTCGTCATGTTTTGAAGTAATCCGTGTTGATCTCATTAAATGATCACCAAACTCTTGAATTAGTATATCAACAACAATGTTAAAACAATCAAAGTTATAGTAATGTTGATTGGAGAAATCTTACCTTTGCCTTTTAGATCTGTAACCTCTTTCATTAATATACTCTTCTTTCATGTTCAATATTTGAATATTGTTTTTTCCACAAAATGAATATATTTTCTTTAACAATGGATTAAAACCACTTTCTCTAAAGTCTTGCATCTTTCTTTTAGTTGATTCAACAAATAAAACAACTTCCATAATGTCTTGATCTTTTCTTTGAAGAGCTCGTGATAATATATTTGAGAGCCCTAGAATGTGTAACATCAAGTGCAAATAAAAAAAATTCAAACGAGCTCAAAAAGCCTAACATGTTGATTGCTTGGTTTTGGGTAGAAGGGTTAGTGCACTCCTTTGAAACATGTTCAACGACTCTCATGATAGAGGGAAACATATCAACCAAACGTAAAAGTGTTTTGTAATGAGAATTCCATCTTGTATCATCGGGTCGTATAAAAGAAAGCTCTTGGTTTAATCCACTCCCTGTTACAAGTATGCCACTACCAATTTCTTTTCCTACTCTCTCTTTTTCTTTTTCATGGAATATCTGTTCGTTTACAAGAACCGCAAACCACATTCATCAAAATGCTTATATTATCGAAGAAGTTCACAACTACTAACTGAAGCTGGTGAGCAAAACAATGTACATAATATGCCGAGTCATTTTCTTCTAAGATCTTTGCTTTTAAACCATTAAGCTGACCACACATATTGTTTGCTCCATCATATCCTTGACCTCTTAACATTTTAAAACTTAATCCATATTTAGCAAAAAAAAGTGTCGATCGCAGACTTGAGCGCCGAAGAAGATTTCTCCATTACATGAACAAGACCAACAAATCTCTCTTTAACAAGTCCACGTACATCAACATATCGCAAAACAATTGCCATTTGTTCCTTTTTTGACATGTCACTAGGCTCATCAACTAGCAAAGCAAATATATCATCACCAATTTCTTTGAAAATAAAATTTAGAACTTCTTCCTCAAAACAATTAGCATTATCTTTCTGAATACTTGGAGATAAATACTGATTATTACCTGCAGCTTTTGGTAATTTATAAAGTTCCTCGTTATGCTTATAAATTAAGTCCCATATTTCCAAAAAGTTTCCTTTGCAAGAGACGTTTTACTTTCATCATGACCACGGAAGGATAACGTATTTTTCAAACATAATCTGCAATCATCAATGGTAGCATTTAGCCGAAGCCGATTTGCTCTATTCACAATATCATCTTGCTTATGAAAAACGGTGGGGATAGACTTCTTTTGATTTAGTAGATCTTCACATCTTTTAAGTGCTTTATTGTGAGCGCTACCAACATCACCCTCATGTGAACTTAATCTTTCCGGTTTATTCCAAAAATTGAATCCTTCTTTTCAAAAATACATTACGCCCACCTTGGTTTCCAATATGATATGCAAATAACTAACAGCACAAACAAATTACTTTGTCTGCTTTTATACTATACTCTAACCAATTACCATAATTTTCAAACCAAGTGAGACTGAAATGTTGCTCTTTACTTCCCATCTTTCTTTTTGGGAACTTATGACCACGTGGTTGGCAGGGTCCATTAATCCAATACTTTCTCCGTATCTCATCTCTTTGATTTGGGTGGTAATCCAAAATTCTTTTCCTATCGGCGAGATCCTAAGGAAGATTATCTAGATCAACTAAACTACGTCCAGATATTGGTTAATAAAAACTTTCCATAGCACCTATAAGACAATAAATTCAAGCATTAAAAGATCAGAAATTCAAAAATTATACAACTATTGTTGTAAACTATAAAAGAACTCTCACAATATTCAAGTAAGTGACAAACAAATAATATAAAACTAATCATATGAATGATAACTTTTAAGTTCTAAATGACCAAATTTTAACAATAAACAATTGCTATTGCATGCAAAACATTACCCAAAGCAAAGAAATAAAGAATTGATAAACAAAGGAACAAAAAATCACATGAACCTGATTTGATTGGAACTTCAATGGTGTTTGTTGTCTTCTTTTTTTGATATGATCATTAATATTTTAGGGGTTTTAGTGTTTTCAAAACAATCTTTTACTAACAATGAAAATTGGGCTTGTTATAATATATTTGGGCTGAGCTATTTGTTTGGTTAGAAGTTCGGAGGATTTTGGGGTAAACATAAAAACGTAAAAGGAGAAAATTATATTTTAACCAAAAGTACAGTAAAGATATATATATATATATATATATATATATATATATATATATATATATATATATATATATATATATATATATATATATATATATATATATATATATATATCATAAAAAATGAGTGGACACCTTACGACCCCCTAACCATTACATGCATTCGGCAATGTGTTTGATGATAATGTCCCATTAATAACATTTCTAGGAAACCTAGTAGGATAAAACCAAAGTTAAGGAAAAAAAAGAGTGTTGCACGCATTATAATTAACATGATATAGGATGACATTAAATCGATACTTTAGGATTTGTAAACTAAACTGATGCTATTGAATTAGTTATCTTGCTTCATTAAAAATCTTACTAAGAAAACCCAATGGGTGAAAGGAAAAAGAATACAACATTGTATTTATTAGAATATCTTGCTAACACATGTATCTAGACAATTTATATCAAGTCTCCTTTTGTTTGCAAGAAACATTAACGCTCCAATGGAAATTAAGTATGGTACTTATGAACGATGTACTTCTTCGTCCTCTTCTTGAGGAGGATTAGAATATTTTCATATACTAAGCGATCAGACAACCCTAAGTGTATTCAAGGAATGAGTTTTGTCCATATTTAATCTTATCAACAACTTCTGGATGTAGTTTGAATGATGAGAAAATACTACAAATACTCAAACCTGTAGGTCGAGATTTAAAAAAGTCTTTCAAAATTGTTTCTCTAGTTCTAGAATTTTTCTTAAAAATTACCTTATCACTATAAACTACGATTTTAATGAACTTTAAAAATGATATTTTGATAAATATATATGGCTCATTTATCGAACTTAAGCCTCTCCTTTTCACGTTATCAAATAAGTCGATTGTGTTTGTTTGTGTATATTGTATTATCCTCCAAGTTCCAATGTTCCAATACAATCCCAATATATTGTGTGGGAATAGGAAACTAGATAAAATACCAACTAAATACAATCTTTATCTATAATAATATATACGTCTAATACTCCCCCGGCCGTACATTGAAAACATTCAAGTAGTCCTGAATTCATGAAAGAGGTGTCTCGACAAACCATTAGTGAAGATGTTCACATATTGGGACGTAGATGGTACATGAAGTACACGAACCCGACCAAGATGAACTGGTCCGGACAAAATGAACATCAATTTCCACATGCTTTGACCGTTGATGCTGGATTGGATTGTGAAACAAGTAAACTGCCGAAACATTATCACATTAGACAATAGTGGACCGAGATACAGAAAGTTGAAGTTCGAGCAAAAGGTCTCGGAGCCAAGTAGTTTCGGCAATGGCGTTCGCAAGCCCACAATAATCTACCTCGGCACTGGAGTGAGAAACCGTAGGTTGTCGTGTAGACGACCATGATATTAGATAACCTCCCAAATAAACACAATTGCATGACGTGGACCATCATGAGTCAGGACACCCACCCTAGTTAGCATCAGAATATGCCGTTAATGAGTGATTGGAAGAGGGGGCAATATGCAAGCCATGCTCAATAGTGCCATTTAAATATCGAATGATATTCTTCATGAAAGTGAAATGAGAGAATCACCGGGGGGTCGGGGGAGACAGATATGTTGCACTGCATATGTTATGCCGGGTCTAGTGAATTGAGATACTACAAAGCACCAGCTAAAGCGCGGTATTGAAGGCCATCAGGAAGCTAATCCCCATCTGAGGCATTTAGTTTGGCTGTATTGCCGACAGGAGTGGCACAATGCTTGCAGTTTGCCATACGGGCACGCTCAATTATTTCCCGAGTATAGCTAGCTTGGGATAAAAATAACCCCTGATGATTTCTTCTTGCAGTAATGCCAAGGAAAAGGTGTAAGATACCGAGATCTGTCATTGAAATTTCCCTCGAGAGGGTATCAATAATCGACTATAGTAGGGCCGTATTTGAGGCTGTTAAAATAATACCATCACCATATAAGAGTAAGTATACCTGATTTGAACTACGTGTATAAAAAAATAGCGATTGATCACATGTGCTTCGACAGAAACCGTGAGTGGTAACGAACGTAGAAAAACGTGTATACCACGCACGCGGAGCTTGTTTGGGACCATAATGATTTATTCAATCGACATACATGTAACATCTCAAAAAATACCATATTTATTTTGGGTTAAAAATGTCAACTTTGAAAGTAGAAGGACCCAAAAATATTTTAATAATAAATATGGTAAAGAAATAATAAGATATATATAGATTATAAAGTTGGAAGCATTCCATATTAAGGAAATGTGGATCCATCCTACAAGGAAAGAAGGAAGAAAATGAAAGTCTTTCACACATGTATAAATAGGAAAGATAAATCCATCTCACATGAAAAGTAGGAAAAAATTGAAAGCTGTTTATAAGGAGATGAGTTTCCATAGTAATATTATTTTAGGCATAGCACGCACCCCGTGGTCCTAGCGGATGGTGCGAAGCACCTGACGCGCACGGGCACGGGATTGGGCGCAATGTGTCACTTTGTTGACACACTTTGCATTTGATGACACACTTTGCATGCTCGCATCACCGCAAGCCGCCTTAGTATTTTTGGAAAATGGAAGCAAGACCTGACAAGTTAATAGATTCAAGGGACTAAAATGGAAAATTGGAGAATTGTACCATTCACGCTAAGCGAAGGAGCAATAGATGAGTCCTTCGCGCGACGCAGAGGAACTCAAATCTTATCCTGACTATTTTTTACACGTGTCGTCACATGGTGACATATGGCGGGTCTAGTTTGAGCGACGCGGACCAATCTCTAGTGCTATGCAAGGACAAAAGATTTCAATGGCGGTTTAGTTGTCCTTTGCGTACGAGAACGGACATATTAAAGCCCTTCGCGCGACGCGAAGGGACACTTTTCTACCTATAAATAGGCAGCCATGGGGTGATGCTCCAGTCATCCGTCTAACACCTCAATTCACACACACACTTAACCTTGAAGTGCGTGCTACTGCTCCGACGTTTCGACATTGGTGTCTCGAAGTACGTGCAAGGTATAGAAGTGTTATTAGTTCATTCCATCGATACCTTGAGTATAAAATAAGTGAAATATGATTTTCATAAGATAAGGGTATAAATTAAATATTAATTCTTTATTGAAAATAAAGTTTTACAATGTTTCTTAAGTAAGAAGAAACTTAATTTATAAGTTTCTTCAAGAAGAAAAAACGTAGTGCTGAATTGATAAATGTTTTGGACTAATGGTCCAAGTATTTTATAAAAGAGAAATGATTATCAAGGTAATGATTATGCAAATAGACTAAAGGTCTAAAGCTAGATCGTTGATCTAGTATTTATAAAAGGTTATTCTCGTACTATAGGTATGAGGTAACAAGAAGAACACATCAGTGAGACATACTGATCATAACAAAGGTAAATACGTCTAATCTCTTATAGGTGGGAATACGTATAAACTCTATATAGGCGTAAATACGTCTAAACTATTTATAGGCGTGAATACGTCCATACTCTTTACAACTTATAAATAAGTGTCTTTAATAGTTTGAATGAGATTACGTATTCGTAAAATGTTATAAAAAAAGTAACCGATGGACCTCAGGCTATCGTATACGTTTGTCTCGATCCTTACATATGTGGTTTGACGGTGGGTACACCGCACCACGCTCGATAATACCGCCGCCACGTTGGGCCGGACCTAAGTAATGTTCGAGTGAGGATTATCTTGTGTATATTGGTAGTAGCTAAGTTATCACGAACGATGTGGTATTTACTGAGTGATTTCGTGTTGAGCTGGAGTTTGTAATAGTTATTCACACTTTCAGAATATATTAATTGCTTTACAGGTAATCATGAATACAGGTTTGGAGATGGAGGATAACCATTAGACGATCTGATGGCTCAGATGAAGTTTCTTATATTAAAATAGTGTTAGTTATGGCTTTCATGTCAAACACTTTGTAACAAACTAACGGGTGTTTAATTCCCGTCTTTTGGAATATATTAATATTTTAATCATAACTTCCGCTTTACAACCTTAAACTCTAATATATTTACAAAATAGGTACCAACTATTGGTCACACGCCTAGAAACTAAGTTGGGGTGTGACAGGTTGGTATTAGAGCCATTGATCTTAGTGAATTAGGTATATAATCGTACCTAAACTTTGATCAAGGGATAATATTTCTAAAACTTGCTATATTATAGGGATAAGATAGGTTTTTATTCTTTTTCAATCCCTCATCATTCTAAATCTAATAGATGTCGTTCAAAAAGTATATGTGATGGGTCGTGTGCGTTGCATTTAAATGTAAGAGATTGGATATTTATCTTTTACACAAGATAATGTTTTAAATTTATAAAAGTGATTTCTACTAAGACTAAACACACACAAAATAGGCAAGTGTACCTATCGTATATGTAGAATAGTATTGGTAAGAACCATGCATCGATCCGTGGACACAAATGTTTCTAATAATGAATCTTTGTTTTAGTTTAATCGAAGAGTTTTAATCATTTTGAGATTGATCTTTAAACTTTTATAAGATAGGAATATATATATATATATATAGGTGACAAGAGGAGAAATTATAATTGGGTAATTCAATTATATGAAGGTTTACCATCTAATATCTAGAATCCACTTCATCATTCCTTGATGATTAATAGTTCAACAAGTGATAAACTTGCCCTAATAATATATGATAGACTATGTTCCTCATTTTTGAGTGAACATATTCTATGACATAATGGTAAATAGTATGCATATTTTCAAGTCCATCCTATGCTTAATAGCACACTACCCCGAGAATGTCAATTTAAATAGACAAGCAGTTGGTAAAGTAGAATGATTAGGATTTACTTCGATTTCTCAAATACCAACCCTAACAACTTCGAGTGGTTGTAGTTAACTCACACAACCTTCCCTTTGTTGATTAGATTAGGTTATAATTACACATTCCATTAACATATGATTTATTTAACTAGCATTATAACCTAAGCAATCGTGTTAACAATGTTATTTCAAAATTATCAAAACTAGAGAAATAGATCATAACTTATATCTCATCATTTCTAAGTACAATATAAGGATCCATGTTTAACCTAAAATAAAGTATCAAAGTATTCTTTTTTTACCATTTCTAGTTTCCAAGAACATGAATTACCATGAATGATTATAAATCATCAACCTTGATGTATTGGATTAAAGTGATAAAACATTTATTCATCAATGGATAATTTCAAAATAACCATGTACTTTACCAAATGAGGCGGTAGTTTTTGCTGAGACGTAATCAATTAGGCCGTATAGGCTCTCGAATGAATATCAGCTATCACGTGACGAGCTGGGTCCGGCCCTTTATGAAGATGGGCCTCACTGCTAATGGTAGGTGCGGCGGCGGGTCTATGGTGGTGGTGATCCTCCTCTCCTCTCGGGCACGTCCTGGATCATCATCTCTGTCGGGTCCTCAGATCCCAAACCTGGTTATAGGCATCATGTAGTCTCCACACCTCTGGGTCTCGGCTGATCTGTTGGGCCATCTGCATACTAATACAAAAACCAAGGTTAAGGGCAATCGGGTCTGGGTTGCGAGTACCTTCTCTGTCTGTATTTTAAGCTCCATAAAGATTATATATCCATGGGCCACCAAAGATCGGGGTGTTTCGGCTTTTGGCATTTGCATTCGTTGTGAATAGTTTGAGAACAAATAAGTGATGTTGCACGGTATGTCATTCTTCATGCAATATAGGGCCCTTAAGTCCTTCAGGTTCACAACCCCCTCACTTTGACCACGAGCAGTGACAGTGTGGCTAAGCAACCGGTGAATGTATCTCATAAGCGGGTCACGAAGAGCCGTGCTCTTTGAGCTGCTTGCAATGTAGGTTTCATTTCCGTAGCTCAGTTGTTCCCATGCTTGTAACCGTGTGTTTCCAGCCTCTGCGTCATCATCACCATCTTCATCCGCGAATGTTGTTGCGGCTTTGTACCAGATTTCACTAAATGTTTCCTCAGTGGTATAAATCCCCAAGACGTGCCAGAACCAAAATTATCCATTGATGTTGTATACCACTCACCCCCACATCTGAACTCGACTGCTTCTTCATCCCACACGTCTAAATTATTTTCCTTAAAAGAGAAAGAGGCTAGGAATTCCTTTGTTAATTCTGTGATAGCCTCCCCTCTTTGATTAAAAACCCATCTCCGTGGTCCTTTCACAATAGATTTGAACCTATTCCACTGATTGACTTGCCTTAACATATCCCTGCAAGCATAAAATTTTGGTTCTGGCAGGCGTCGGTTAAGGTAGGTCATTCTAGCTTGGGCTCTTTGGTCCCTTGCATCGCGTCCTAGGAATTCTAGGAATGCATGTACATCATCCCCATATTCGACCATCTGCAATTTGTACCCAAATTAGTCCAAAGTTTAACAAAATTCTCATCTGGAACAGAAGCAGAACCACGGTGCCGTGCTTTCAGAAGCACGGCGCCGTGCTGCTGATGTTCATCAGTTTTAACCAATTTTAATTTTCTGTTGACTTTTGTTTGACCATGTCTCGTGTTATTTAAAACCATGTCCGTGTTTTTAATCCTAATTTCAAACTCATCGAAACTCAAACCTGCGTTTCTACCCGGTTGTATATCAATTGGGTTTTGATTTGTTAAACACTTTACCCAAGATCCGAACCCGAATGATTTCTTCCAACAAACCTTAGTATAAAACCTATATAACAATTCATTATCACGAATCTAACCGAATAACCCATCTAATTTTTGGGTTTAAACCTGATTCAATAAATTGGTGAGAATTGGGGGTTAATCTAGACCTAGAAAGATGAAATTGAAAATTAAATTTGTTAAATTAACATACCTTTGGTTGGAAATCGAAGAATTGATGCAAAGATTTATGAAATTGGTGAAAGGTCGGCTGTTTTTGGTGTTAGACGAAGTGGTGTTAGGGTTAATGGTTTGAAAAATGTTATATTATTAGAAAAATACGTAACTTTACTGGACACAAAAGAACGGTCCCGTGCTGATGTAGCAGTCAGTTTCTTTTTGTTTTGCTGTTTATTTGAGGGACTAGTTTAATTTTAACTGATTTTCTTTGATGGTTAGAATTAAGATAGTAATTAAAAGTCCTAATTTTCATTAAAACATAAAACATAGTAGAGAGAAAAGTACAACAACAATCCTGAATCACAAAACATAACACTAGCAATAGTAACTTCTTAACAAGACAAAGTCGGAACTTCAACGACCACCATTCCCGAACAGGTCTTGAATGTGTGGTGGGGCTCGTTTAGCTTCCAAGAGCTCGGAAAGCTTTTTATCGAGCTTTGCGATCTACCGGTTAAGAAAGTTGAGCTTGAAAGCCACATCCTTGTTGTGGCTGTCCACAACATGGAGATTCTCAAATCGCAGTAGTTCGACTTTGTTGATCAGCTTGATAAGGCGAGTCTCAGTTTGGATGTTACTTTCGACTTGGTTTCTTATAATGCATTGGAGCCTCATGATTTCTTCCTCTAGGTTTGAGGAAGAATCACATTTCTTGCCTTTCCTCACTGGGCCTCCATTCAACTTTCTTACTTTCCATTTCAGTAAACTTATGTTTGGTGTGAATGGAATAGTGAGTTTTTGCATGCATTATATAGACACTGGAAAGTCGAGCATGGCCCCGTGCTTCTTGAAGCATGGCCCCGTGCTGCTAGGGGAATAAATGTTTCTGATTCAGAGAATTGTACGGAGTCAGAGCGTATCATGCTGAAGATTCTAAAGTGACCACGACTTGTAGAAGCACGCCCCCATGTTTTTGGTCTGACAATTATGTTACAAACCAGTCTGACTGAGATTTTTGCAGCGAAGATTCTGGCTTGCACTTTGTGGCACGGGTCCGTGCTTTTAAAAGCACGTCCCCGTGTTTTTAGTGTAAAATTTTTTTTTACTTTAATTATCTACAAGGCCTATTTTAAGAAGGTCTTGGCCAGACCTTGTTCCTGGTATGTTTATTTAGTTGGTTGGAGGATTATTACCTCTAAAACATCTTCATATGGTCCATCGATGTATGGTTTTAATAGATGTCCATTAACTTTAAACTTGTGGCCATCATAATTTGAAATCTCGATTGTCCCATAGTCAAAAACTGATTCAACTACGTAAGGGCATGTCCAACGAGATTTCAGTCTTCCTGGGAAAATTCGTAAATGTGTGTTATATAACAGTACACGACCGCCAACTTGAAATTTCTTGTTTCCTTTTAAATGGGCGTCGTGTAAACGTTTAGTCTTTTCTTTGTAAGACCAGGAGTTTTCATAGGTTAATTTTCTTAGCTCTTCGAGTTCGTGAATTTTATCTTCTCGGTTTTTGCCGGCTGAATTTATATCAAAGTTCACCGCTCCTAGAGCCTAGTAGGCTTTATGCTTAAGTTCTACGGGTAGATAACATGTTTTTCCATAAACGATTTTGAAAGGTGTTGTTCCTATGGGGGTTTTGTAGGCTGTCCTAAGGGCTCACAAAGCGTCATCTAACTTTTCTGCCCAATTTTTGTGATTCATTCCTATGATTCTTTCCAGGATCCTTTTTATTCCCCGATTCGAAACTTCTACTTGCCCGCTGGTTTGAGGGTAATATGGTGTTGCCAAACGGTGGTGAACTCCATATCGTGCTAAGACTTTTTCCATTAGGGCATTGCAGAAATGAGTATCTCTATCGCTGATTAGGGCTTTTGGAGTACCGAATCGTGAGAATAACTTTTTCAGAAATCGTACAACTACTCGAGCATTGTCAGTGGGAAGAGCTTGTGCTTCTACCAATTTAGACACGTAGTCGACTTCTAAAAGGATGTATTTGTTTCCGAATGAGTTAGGGAATGGGCCCATGAAATCTATTCCTCATACATCAAAGACTTCACAAATTTGAATGCCCTTTTGAGCCATCTCATTTTTGGCTGAGATGTTCCCGGCTCTTTGATATGGATCGCATGCTTGGATCAAAGCATGTGTGTCTTTATATATGGTGGGCCAGAAGAATCCTGCATCAAACACTTTTCTGACCATGGTGGCGGTACTGTGGTGTCCGCCAGTTGGTCCTTCATGACAATGTTTGAGGATATCTAAGGCCTCTTTCCCTGAAACACACCTACGAACAACTTGGTCGGCTCCTATTCTAAACAAGTATGGGTCTTCCCAGAAATAGAACTTAAGATCTGAAAAGAATTTCTTCCGCTGTTGATGAGTAAGCCCTTTCAAGCTAAATAGTTTGCGAAATCGGTAAACCAAATACTTTAATCTTCCTCTTGTATGACTGCTTGGATGTTCATGAGAACTTCATTTGGAAAATTATCATTGACAATTTCCTCGTGATGTTCTTCTGAAGCTGGGCATTCTAAGCAAGAGAGACGGTCTGCGGCTACATTTTATGCTCCTTTCTTATCCTTGACTTCTATATTGAATTCTTGCAGCAGTAGAATCCATCGGATGAGTCTTACTTTAGCATCTTGTTTGTTGAAGAGATCGGTGTAAACTATGGTTTTGGAAAGAACGAGGTAGGATCTAAATTTTTCAAAGGCGAAACTTACTGCTAGTAACTCCTTTTCTGTTGTGGTGTAATTTTCTTGTGTATCATTAAGAGTTTTACTAGCGTAGTGTATTAGGTGAAAATGATTTTCTTTGCGTGGTCCGAGTACGGCTCCAACTACAAAGTCACTCGCGTCGCACATTATCTCTAATGGAAGGATCCAATAGGGTGTAGTCATGATTGGTGTGTTGAGAAGTTTGTCTTTGAATGATTCAACACATTCTTCAGAGAAGACGAATGGTGCATTTTTTTCCAGAAGTTTGGTCATAGGTCTAGTAATTTTGGAGAAGTCTTTTATAAAACGACGGTAGAATCCTGCGTGACCTATAAAACTTCTAATGGCTTTGACTGATGTTGGTGGCGGAAGTTCAGAAATGGTTTCTATTTTTGCCCTATCAACTTCTAGTCCTTGTTGGGATATCTTGTGACCGAGAACTATGCCCTTTTTGACCATAAAGTGGAATATTTCCAGTTGAGTACTAAATTCACTTCTTCACACTTAGTCAACATTTTGTCTAGGTTTTTCAAACAATGATCGAAGGAGTCCCCAAAGACTGAAAAGTCGTCCATGAAAACTTCCATAGAGTGTTCGATCATTTCATGGAAAATGGCCACCATGCATCGTTGGAAGGTGGCTGGAGCATTACATAGTCCAAATGGCATTCTTCGGTTGGCGAAGGTTCCATGCGGGCATGTAAAAGTGGTTTTCTCCTAAGCTTCAGGACCTATCGGAATTTGAAAGTATCCGGAGAATCCGTCAAGAAAGTAGTTTAACTTTTTCCTATATAATCGTTCAAGCATTTGGTCGATAAAAGGAAGTGGAAAATGATCTTTTCTTGTTGCGTCATTAAGCTTCCGGTAGTCAATGCAAACTTGCCAGCCTGTGATGGTTCTCATTGGTATAAGCTTGTCCTTCTCGTTCATTACAACCGTCATTCCTCCTTTCTTGGGTACTACTTGAACTGGACTAACCCACGGTGAATCTGAGATAGGGTAGACTAACCCGGCATCAAGGAGTTTGATTACTTCCTTCTTCAATACATCTTGCATGTTGGGATTAAGACGTCTTTGATGTTGGACCACGGGTTTGTATTCTTTTTCCATGAGGATTTTGTGAGTACAAAAGGAAGGACTGATGCCCTTGATATCCATGATCTTCCATGCGATGGCCTTCTTATGATTCTTAAGAACCTTAAGAAGTTCGTCTTTAGAAAGGTGAGATGAAATAATTACTGGGAGTTAAGACTCTTTTTTCGAGAAAGGCATACTCGAGATGGTTTGGGAGTTCTTTTAATTCTAAGGCTAGTGGTTCTTCAATTGATGTTTTTGACTTTTCTTTACATTCAGTTATCTCATATACTACTTCTGATGTTTCTTGATTGTTGTCATTAGTATTGAGATTTTCGTTTTTTGAAATGAGTTTGGTGTCTATATTAGTTAAGATTTGTGTTTCTAATGGTGTATTGATGGAAGATTTCCACACATAGCAACTCACGATAGAATCGATGATGTCGACACAGTACAATGTGTCATCATGATGTTGCGGATGTTGTATAGATTTTCCTATGTCAAAAGTGATAGCCTCGCCATTAACGCTTAGTGTGAGATGGCCCATGCAAACATCAATGATAGCCTTTGTAGTTGCTAAAAAGGGTCTTCCTAAAATCAGAGGTACATTTTTGTCTTCCTCCATATCTAGAATCACGAAATCTACTGGGAAAACAAGTTTGTCAATTTTGACAAGTGTGTTTTCAACAATGCCCCGAGGATATTTAACGGACCGGTCGGCTAACTGAATGCTCATGCGGGTGGGTTTTGGTTCTCCTATCCCAAGTTTTTCAAAAACTGCATATGGCATTAGGTTGATACTAGCTCCTAGGTCGGCCAGGGCATTACTAACAGGCAAATTCCTATGAGACAAGGGATATTGAAGCTCCCTGAATAGGTCATTTTTGTTGGCAGCTTGTTTTTGAGGATTGCTGAACATTCTTAACTTAGGGTGACATGTCATAGTTCCTCCAGTTTCCTCTTGTTTTTCAGAACTTCTTTGAGAAACTTGGCATATTTTAGCATTTGAGCGATGGATTCGATAAAAGGTATGTTTATGTGGAATTGTTTGAAGAGTTCTAAAAACTTCTCGTACTGTGCTTCCAATCTCTCCTACTTCAGTCTTCCTGGGTACGGAGTAGGAGAAACATAGGTTCTGACTGGTTCCTTAGGTTGTACTGTGCCTATTGAAATCATTACTTCTCGTGTTTTCCCAGTGGTTTCCTTTTCCATAACTGGTTCTGAAGTTGGTGAGGCAACGGTGGTTGTACCGCTTCTGAGTGTAACAGCGTTAGTTTTCGCATTCGGGTTGGTGATTGTGTTGCTTGGGAGAGCGCCAGGTGGTCTTTCGGATAATTGTCGGGCAATTTGTCTGATCTGAGTTTCTAGATTTTGTAGCGATGCTTGTTGACTTTTTAGGTCAGATTCATGCTTTAACAATACTCCGCTGATATCAACGGCTCTTAAGTCGACATTCTTTAATGCTTCGTTTGTTTTGGTCATGATTTGATTAACATTTATTCGATTTTTGAGTAGCTCAGATTTTGATGGCTACTGGAACTTTGATCTTGAAATTGTGGTTTAGGCTGGAAGGATTGATTCATCGGTCTTTTTCCGAATCCTGGTAAGGGTTGAGTGCTACCTCCGTCCTTCCAACTGAAATTCAGGTGGTTTCTCCATCCTGGATTGTAGTTGTTGCTGAAAGCGTTGTGCTGACAGGCGATGAAATCGACTTCTTCCATGGCCATAATGACTTGTTTGTAGTCACTCACCTTGTGAGTTCCTCCACAGGTGTCACAGGTGAGTCTAGTTTTTGATAAATCGGCTTGAAGTTGTTCGAATTTCTTAGAAATGGCTTCAAGTTGTGCGGTGACAAGAGTGTTGGAATCGGCGTGGTGTATTCCTCTATTGGTTGGTGTAAATCTTAGTGGGTTGTAAGCGAAACTCTTCTTTGCTGCCTTTTCCAGGACTTCAAATGCTTCATTAGGTGATTTGGATCCCAGGTCTCCACATGCGATTTGGTCGATGGCCTGTTTGTTTTGACTGGATTGTGCGTCGAAGAAAGTTTATACTTGTAACCATACACTCAGTCCATGATGTGGACATCTTCTCAGAAGACTTTTGTATCTCTCCCATGCTGCGTGTAACGACTCATCATCATCTGTCCGGAATCCGGTAATGCTGGCTCGGTATTTGGCAGTTTTGTCAGGCGGAAAATATTTGAGGAGAAATTGTTTAACCATCTGGTCCCAAGTGGTGATGGAACCAGCGGAAAGAGATTCTATCCATTCCAGGGCTTGACCCCTTAGAGAGAAAGGAAAGAGTTTGAGTTTGATCTGATCTTCTGAACAGTTTTGGATTTTAAAGATTCCACAGATTCGTAGAAAACAAGATATATAAGAAAGAGGGTCTTCTTCGAGGAGACCATGAAATTGAACTGAATTTTCCACCATATGTATTAGTGCACGGTTTTGCGTCTTGAGTCTTTTTAATTATCGTTAACGTATTTGTTTTATGTTTAACGTAATAAACTATTAAGTTATTCTCTAGTTCGTTATATCGTTAACGTCTAGTTCGCTAAGGTTGTTTTGCGTCTTGAGTCTTTTTAATTATCGTTAACGTCTAGTTCGCTAAGGTTGTTTAGTGAACTAAGACTTACGCTTATTCCATCTTGATTCATTAGGGAATGTTAACGAATCAGGGGGTGTTTCGTTATTTATGTATGTAACGAAGTAGTGTCTAGTTCGCTAGGGAATGTTAGCGAACTGGACCTATCTTCTATTTAAAGGTGAACACTATTCATAAGTAATTAAGTTTTGGGAGATAATTAACGAAATCCTGTCCAAACTCTCTCTCGATCTTCATCTTAACATTATACAACTACTAATATATATATATATATACTGATAATACATATACACATATAACACTTAATCAAACGTAATTATGAGCTAGATCTATATTAAGGTATTAATCAGATTAACACAGATCCGAGATCTGTTATAGTTGTTGGTTCAGTCGGGACCGAGACGATCCGAGCCGGTTCGAGACGGAAGGTTTGATAACCAAAGACGGATAGAAACAAACACGAAACAAACGATTTCATTGATAAAAATGAAAGATTACATGCTTGTTAAACACTGAAATCACGATCTATGGAAGGGGGAGGTCGAGCATGGCCTCCCCCCTCATCCGGACAGCACCTGGGCGCCGGGCACGCAAATCCTTAACAAACCACGCCTGAAAGCTGGGTATTTATACCCACTGCTATTCGATCAGGACTCATTCGATCGAATGAGTCCTATTCGATCGAATAGCAGACTCATTCGATCGAATCAGAGACTGGTTCGATCGAATGAGTATCCATTTGAAAATGCTCTTTCGAATGGATGACTTTCGGCGTGGACCACTATCTAGGTGTACAGCATACAACATAAACAATCTAAACTATTCGCCAAGCGACGGCCACAAAACATGCACCAACATATTCCCCCTTGGACGTTGCTTGCGAATTGCTGTAAACACCTCTTGCAATCTTCAGTCAATCTCTGCTCTGGCTTGATAATCACGTGGTAGAATACCATCATTGCAGCAGATTCCCCCTTGGACTGAACTCTCAGTTAATGATGCAAAGTGTTCTCCATTGCTGACATCTTCAGACAAAACATTCTGTTTAAAAACAACCAACTATAGAAATTCCCCCTTAAACGTTGGCGTGTATCCCAATATATAGACGTGTAAGCTCATATCGTCTTCCGCTGACTTAATAATGTATTGGGCAAATGACAGAGGCTTCCGATCCACAGCTACTCCCCCTTAACAGATTAGTTTGTATGCAGATTCATCATCGGAGACAAAGACACATCATTAACTTCGTGATTGCGAATCACCATTCTTCAACAGAATTCCCTCCACAAAGCGGAATTCTCACATGCGGAAAATAAATATTTAACATGATTGGCCCATAAATAGTCAGATGCTCCTGACTACCCCACAATAACTCAAACTCAGATTCTCTCCACAAAGCAGAATCTTCAGAATGCGGAAAATAAATTAAACTTGGTTGGCCCATAAATAGTCAGATGCTCCTGACTACCCCACATATTAACTCGATTACTGATATTCATATTTCAAGGTCTGACATGTTGAATGATCTACATTTCTTCAACCCCATCCGCCAAAGATTGTGCCCTATTACAGAAGTAACACCCAGAAGCTCGTATCCCACATTTTCAGATTCAACCATACTTGTACCCTATTACAGAAGCCTTTTCTGAAGCTCGTAGCCAACATTTTCAGGTACAAGATTGAACCCTATTAAAGAAGCATCCCAGATGTTGCTCGTAGCCAACATTTTCAGGCTCAATCCTCGAACAGCGGAGAAAAAGAAACAATAGCCAATGTGTACATACCAAACCAATAACATCATAACTCATCAGTAATCACTTTTCTCTGTTCTTCTGTGTTCTTATAACAATCACCACTGTAGAAGCTCAATGAACAAGGGGTTATCCATTAAACTTGTAAACGATAATTCCTTCAGGTGATTGTGCTTTGTTCATTGCCCCAATTTGCCGCTTTAACCATTAAACATTTAAACGCTCTGACTTTGCCGGCAAATATCAGTGAAAATTTCACTGTCACCAAACTTTTTCTGGATTGTAATCAACTTGTATAGGATGTCCAGAAAAATCTTCATCACTGACCCGAAAATTAACCGAAAATTTCCCGGAAATTTTGTCGAAAAAATTTTATTTTTTGCCAAACTTTTTCAGAAGACTTCCCGACTGATAAAAATGGCTTGGGCAAATTTTCGTGTAAGCGGGCATTCCAGACTCTTTTTTTTTTTTTTTTTGGTCTGGAACATGTTCGATCGAATAGGGCTCATTCGGTCGAATGAAGCACAGATTCGATCGGATGAAGAACTGGTTCGATCAGCTATTTGAATTTGACACTTTGAGCGGGAAAACCAATTCGATCGAATACAATCTGATTCGATCGAATGAAGTCAATTGAATGGGCGGGAAAACTGGCGTTTGAATGTGACACTTTTGAGCGGGAAGGCCTACTCGATCGAATCAGCCAATCGAATAGGCCTATTCGATCGAATGGCAGATTCGACTCCTTCATCGCCAGCCCAGAAAACGCGAAGAACACGAAGAACACACCAACAGTTTAACGTCCATAACGCATAAAATCAAGAGCTCGGCTTGCTAGATCGGTTGTTAGACCCTTCTAGCGGTAATCGTGGCTCTGATACCAATTGTTGGTTCAGTCGGGACCGAGATGATCCGAGCCGGTTCGAGACGGAAGGTTTGATAACCAAAGACGGATAGAAACAAACACGAAACAAACGATTTCATTGATAAAAACGAAAGATTACATGCTTGTTAAACACTGAAATCACGATCTATGGCAGGGGGAGGTCGAGCATGGCCTCCCCCCTCATCCGGACAGCACCTGGGCGCCGGGCACGCAAATCCTTAACAAACCACGCCTGAAAGCTGGGTATTTATACCCACTGCTATTCGATCAGGACTCATTCGATCGAATGAGTCCTATTCGATCGAATAGCAGACTCATTCGATCGAATCAGAGACTGGTTCGATCGAATGAGTATCCATTTGAAAATGCTCTTTCGAATGGATGACTTTCGGCGTGGACCACTATCTAGGTGTACAGCATACAACATAAACAATCTAAACTATTCGCCAAGCGACGGCCACAAAACATGCACCAACAATAGTTATAGGATTGATTCACCGGGTTCAAACAAGTGGTAATAGAGCTTTCGGGGCTCAATTACACTTGATTTGATATTTATTTAGAGTATTGAACGTTTAATTAGTTTTTGATATCGATAGTGTTCTGTTTGGGTGAATTTTGAATCAATTTGGGAAGAATTGATTGAGTTATGGTAGATTTGGATTGGATTTGAGTTGATAAAGGTATTGATAAGGTATTGTGAGTTGGAATTGAGATTTGGATTGGATTTGAGTTGATTCGGTATTGGTTTTGGTTTGTGCCCGAAACAGGGTTGTGTTTTGGTATTATTGAACAGGTAATTGGAGTTAATTGGTTACAAGTATGGTTGATTTGGACTCGCGATTAGTTTGCGAATAGTTTGGTAGTCTATTTGTGCAGTTTGGTTGCTATTTGAGGGAGTATTACGAATTTAAGTATTCTGGGTTTCTAGTTTTTGTGTTCTTCATTTCCAGAAAATCTGGAAATCTTCTTTGAAGATTTGAAGATTTGAAGATGAACATGATTCGCTATCATCCTTATGTTGATTCGTTATCTTGTTCACTTTGATTCGTTCATTAATTTAGTCGATTCGTTATAAATTTCAAGTAAATTCGTTAACCAGTTCGCTACAATTTTTGATTCGTGTTACCTAATTCGTTATTTGGTTAACAAATTCGTGTGACACGCGTCTACCTTGGGATTTGGATCATAACAACCTTTGCCACATGGCAGGTGTCAGAGTTTGTTACAAACCGTTGTAACAACCTGTTTCGCTATAGTTGATTCGCTATCAACTGTAGCTGGTTCGTTATCTAGTTCGCTAAGCCTTTCTTAGCGATTCGTACCTGAATACTTTCTAATTCGTCAAGATTTATCTTATAATTCGTTAATCAATTCGTTAGTTTGACTTATTGTCAAATCTGATTCGTTGATTTTCTGATTTTTTGATTCATTGGATTGATTCGTTAAACTCAATCTTAATTCGCTATCTGTTCAATCTTAGCTTCATTAAGTTTGATTCGTTAATCTACTGTTCACAGTTCGCTACAACTGTTTACAGTTCGTTACATTTACCATTTGTTAATCTTATTCGTTGTTTGATTCTTTACACCCTTGAATTTTTGAAACTTGTCAAAAATGGCTTATATGTATGCATTAGCTTCTCAAAACATGTTAATGCAATAAATATTGCAACTTGATACCGAGATAGGTTCACATTCTAAATGTCCAAGATTGATGAAGTTTAGTGACTTTGCCAAATGGGAACCTAGGTTTCGTGCTCATCTAGGATCAGTTCATCCTGACTGGTCATATTGTTTAGATGATGTTTATACTGTTCCTATGATTGGAGATGAGACTATCGGATTCAGACCTAAAGCTATATCTCAATACTCACAAGAAGAGAACAAGGCACTAGAGATAGAGACGAAAGCATATTCTACTCTAACCATGGCTTTACCTGAAAATATATTTCACCAAGTGGGTAGTATTAAAATCTATGCCTCTTTGTTTCAACATATCCGAATGAGAAGTATGGGAAACACAGTTGAAAGCAAAAAGGTGATGCTTAAGTTTCAATTCAGAAACTTTAATTTACTCAAAGGTGAAACGGTTGAAGAGATGACAATGAGATTCAATCACTTGATTGCTGAAATGGATAAAATGAAGTTGGAAATTTCTGAGATTGACAAGATTGATACTATTAAGAGTGCATTACCAAGTTCGTACTCTACTTTTCTAATGGTGTTAAAAGAAAACAGTTACTTCAATGAAGACTTGACTGCAAGTGAGTTTTTACAAAAGATTGAAGCTCGTGAGTATGATCTCAAGTGTCAAAAGTCATCCAAGGAAAGTCAAGATCCCGCTTTCTATGGTGGGAGCATGCCTCTAAGTTCAACAATTTCACCGATCACTGTTTTTCTGACACAGAACGCAAGAGAAAATGAAACAACTATTTATAGTGATCCTAGAGCATGTTTTTATACTGATGGTAACTCTGGATCACCAAATGTTTCTGCTGGTTCAGGAAGTTCGTCTTCGACAAATCAATACTCATCACCTCCAAACGTCAACATGAAAGAAGCTGAACAAAATTTTGCTTTCTTATCAGCTTTCATGACGTCTTACGAAAATCTGGTGAGTAGTAAAATTGCCACTAGTGATCTGACCGATGAAGACTATGATCAGATTGATCCAGACGACTTAGAAATCATGGATTTAAAGTGGAACATGGAAATGATTGTTCGTAAGGTGAAAAGATTCATGCAAAGAACCGGAAAAGATCTTTCTGCCTTGAACAAGAAGTTGGGATTTGACAAGTTGAAGGTGAAATGTTATAATTGTCAAGAATTCGGTCATTTTGCAAAAGAGTGTGACAAACCAAAAAAGGAGTATAATGGTCCTCGTGGTCAAAGTTCAAACTCTTCAACACCACGAGGTAATGATGCTGAGAAGAAACCATCAAGTTCTGGGTCACAAGCAATGTTAGCTAATGGAGATGATTGGTCACAACGATTATTGTGCAACGATAATCAAGCTAATTTGGCTTTGTTCGGGTTGACTCAAGATTTCCATGGAAGTGAGGTGTCTTCTGATAATGACTCTGGATCGGACTCTGATGATTCCTGTGACAAGCCTACAACTGTTTTTGCTTGCATGGCTAAGATCAATGAGGTTAGTCATTCTATTTCTGCTACATCATCTGTTAAAATAAATTGTGCTGAATGTGAATCTAACAAACCTAAGTTAGAATCTTTAAAGAATCACAATGATAATTTAGTCAGAGAACTTGCTTTGTGTTGGTGCATAGATGTCAGTAGTTCATATGTCAAATGTCTGTAATCGAGTCTGTAATATTGTTTATGTATTTGTTTGTCAAAGCGAAGTTGTTGACAAGTAGGCGAACTTGTTGAACGAGCGAAGTTATAGACAACTTCGCCTGAGGCGAAGTTGTCGTGTATTTATACTGTTTACGGGTTTACTGTTTAGAGGTTGATCGATTTGGTTATTTACGTGTATTTCAGTAAGTCTATTGACGTGAGGTCGAGAGTCTGTAAGTATATCAGTTCGAGTTATTAATATAACGTGGTTTTGTTCGTATCGTGTTCGTGTGTTCGTGAGCTTATATTCTACGTCGGTAACGATCTACACAGGGATTCCGCACCTGTGTATATCGGGATATCTCGTGTGATCCGTCCAGGGAACCTACAATTGGTATCAGAGCTTTTGCTCGATTGTGTGGTTCGGGATATTCACGCGGGTGTAGAATTCGTTCCATTTCGGGTATTATCGTGACGAGTTTTTGGTGTTGTTGCTCATTCTAGCCTCCTACCAGTGTGTTCAAGCCTTCAAACCGTCAAAATCGTCGTTAAAATCCGTTTTTCAGATCTGCAGAAAGTTTCAGTTCGTCAGGCGAAGTTGCTGTTCATCAGGCGAAGTTGCCGTCAGGATACGTAGGGTTTCAGCGAAGATATAAGAAGAAGCGAAGTTATTCACAACTTCGCCTACCTCCTCAACTTCGCCTAACTCAGCGAAGTTCTCATCAAGTTCGCCTAGTTCAGCGAAGTTCTCTTCAAGTTCGCTTACTTTCTAAGTTCGCTTAGCCTAAGCGAAGTTATTCTCAACTTCGCCCAGTTACGCGAATTTAAGAAGAATCCAGCGAAGTTATTACTTAAGGAAAGTTATCCTTAACTTCGCCTACAGTACTGTTCAGAAGAAATTTTTTAACTTCGCCCTTTTCAGAATTTTTCGGGTTTCTTAGTCTTCAAGAAGGATGTCGTCGATCAACATTTCGGAGCTTGTAAAGATGGAAGTTGAAGCGGGGTCAGCTACAAAGGCCCCAAGGTTGCTGAAGGGAACCGATTTTGTTGCATGGAAAGATCGGTTCATACAATATGTTAAGTACCAGGATGCGAAAATGTGGGTATGCATCCAAGATGGATATATTCCACCGATCATGGAGTATGAGGGTAGAGACCAAATCAAGAAATACAATAAAATGGAAGAAGAGGAGAAGAAGATGTATGAAGCCGAAAGCAAGGCTCATGCTGCAATCACATTGGCTCTTCCACAGGAGATCCTCCATACTTTCAGAAAGTATACATCAGCTAGAGAGCTTTGGGAAGCTCTTGAGAGCAGATTCGAAGGAAATGTAGGTATTCGAGCGTCAAAGATAAAGTTGCTCAAAACTCAATTTTCAGTCTTTAAGTACTTGAAGAACGAATCTCTTGATGATATTATCACTCGATATTATCATCTAATGACTGAATTGAGTAACTACTCCATTTCATACCGAGAAGAAGAGATTGTGGAGAAACTTCTCGATGCTCTCCCACCAAAATGGGAGATGTATACTGTACTGATGAGGGAAGACAAGGACTTCCCTACTTATGATCTTGAAACTGGTGTCAACAAGCTCAGAACTTTTGAGCTTAATATGGCAAGAAAAGAAACATCTATGGATCAGGTTCAAGATCCAGGCATGTACGGTGCGAAAGTAAACTCCAATACAAGTTCAAAGACTGATTCTGCCGCCTATTACTCGAAAGGTGAGTCGGGTGCCAATTCTTCACAGGAGGGGCATGTGTCAGTAAACTCAAATGGGGATGTTTGCTTTGTTGCGGGTGGATCAAGTGGTACTCAACAGACAGCAAGCAAGAGTAGTGGATCTTCAAGTTCCTCAAGCAATAATTACTCTAAGATGCCAATGAGTGTCAAATCTGCTGAAAGGCAGTTTGGCCTTTATGCTTCATTTATTGCTTCATATGAAAACTATATTCAAGGAAAGGTGGTTGATCCAGCGATGCTAGATGAAGACTATGACCAGATCGATGCTGATGATCTGGAGGAAATGGATTTACAATGGCAGATGGCCATGATAGTGAGGAGAGTGAAGAAGTATATGAGAAAGACGGGGAGAAAGTTCGTTGGTGGCAGGCCAGGGTTCGACAAGTCTAAGGTGAGGTGCTATAACTGTCAACAAAACGGGCACTTTGCCAAAGATTGCAGAAACGAGAGAGTTGAACGTGGTCAGGGCCGGTCTGCACAGCACACTGGAAGTACTAAAGAAGTCAATGCCATGCTGTCCAGAGAAGCAGGTGAATACAACTGGAACCTGCATTCGAATGAAACTGGTGAACAGGCAAATATGGCTAAGGTTGAGAATGAAGAACGTGAGAAGACTACCGGAGAAGAGAAAGCTACTGGTAAGGAAAAAGCTTTCATGGCAGATAACAATGATCAAATCTCCGAGGTAAGTTCTAAATCTTTTTGTACTAAATGTGAGAATTTGTCTGAGCAACTTGCTACCATAACTGATCAGTATGTTCGTTTAGATGCTGAATTTAAAACTTTTAAAGAAGATCATCACTTTACGAAAGCAAGAGAAAACAGTTACAAAGTTAAAATAAAACATGTGAAAAAGATGTTAAAAGCTTAAAAACAAAACTTGCTGAAAAAATTGAAGTAATTGATCTAAGTTATGAGGTTTTAGAAGAAAAGACTAAACTGATTGCTGAACGAGAAAAGCAGATTGCTGACCACCAGGTGAAAGTGGTGGAACTGAACCGAAAACTAGAACAGTTCAGAAATTCCTCAGCTATTCTTGATCACCTTGTTAGTGATCAAGGTACCTCTACAAAGAGGGGAGGAATTGGTTATCACGAGGTTCCACCACCTTATAACCACAATTACACTTTTAACCCTAGTGTACAGAAATCTGTTGATCTTGAAGTTCCTCAGACAGTTCCAATCAAGGTTACGAGTAAAGAACCAAGTGTTAGTAGTGGCGAAACGAGTTCTCCTGTTTCAAGTTGAGAAAAGTTCTGTTACAAGTCCAGTCTCATCGGATTCGGATAAGTTGTCGGAATCGGGTAAGACAAAAGAGAAGGTAGTGTTACCCACTGGTGGAGAAAAAGATAAAACTTCTAAAAAGAATACTCCACTCAACCCGTACGTCCCACCTTATGTGAGACGAACGGCCGGTAACACAGCCTCTACATCCAAAACAACCTTTGAAAAGAAAATGGAGTATAGGTGTTGTTTTAGGTGTAATAAGTTAGGACATCTTGTTGCAGATTGTCCTCTAACGCCGAAATTCAGAGGCGTGAGGCCTATTAAAACTGAGCATAAGACTAATGGAAATTTTAATGCTGTTAAAAATGAAAACCCTTCAAGGTTCCGAAATGTAACTAATACAGGTTTTCAAAGAAACAAACCTCAGTTTTACAATGCTAATCACCAAACCGTAAGATATAATACTTTCAATACGCATAGGTTTGGAAGGCTTCACACTCAATTTCCAAGGAGATTTCCTAATAGGACTGACAGGAATTATCCAAATGCTAACTTTGGAAAGCAGAAGTACGGGATGTATAGATCCAAGACCAATTGGTCTTGGGTCCCTCGATTCTAATCCTTTGCTTTATTGTGCAGGAACAGTTGAACAGGGCTGCCCACAGTCTTTGGATTGTAGATAGCGGCTGTTCCCGGCACATGACGGGTAACAAATATTTGTTACACGACTTAAAACCTGTTCAGGGAGCGAGAGTTAGTTTTGCTGGTGAAAGTGGATGAAGAATTACGGGAAAAGGAACGGTGTCCAATGGGAAGATGACACTTGAGAATGTGAATTTTGTATAAGAGCTGAAGCACAATCTGCTGAGTGTGTCGCAGATTTGTGATAAGGAGTATACTGTTCATTTCACGAAGAATGAGGCGATCGTGTTGAAGCCTGGTTTTCAGATACCAGACGAGTGGATAGTGATGACAGCTCCACGTGATACAAATACTTATGTGATGGATATGAGGTCTACTGAAATGGCCACGGGAGAATCATGTTTAATGACAAAAGCAAGCAAATCAGAATCCGAACTATGGCACAGGAGAATGGGGCACATTCATCTTCGAAAGATGAACCACATTGTCAAAAATGGGCTTGTAATGGGCGTTCCCTTGAAAAGTTTTAACTTTGAAGACAAATGTATTGCATGCAAGAAGGGAAAGCAACACAAGAAATCCCATCTCACCAAGAAGGTCAACTCTATTGCCGGTACTCTAGAACTGCTTCACATGGATCTCTTCGGTCCAGTGAATGTAAAAAGTCTAGGAGGTACTTCTTACTGCTTGGTGATCACTGATGACTACTCGCGATATTCGTGGGTATACTTTCTGAAATCGAAAGATGAGACGGCTCAAATGGTGAAGAATTTGATTACTAAAGTTGAGAACGTCATGAGTAAAACAGTTAAGTTCATCAGAAGTGACAATGGGACGGAGTTCAAGAATTTTGAAATGGAGATCTTCTGTCTTCAGAAAGGAATTGAACATCAATACAGCGCTCCGTATACTCCGCAACAGAATGGAGTGGCTGAAAGGAAGAACCGAACTTTAATTGAAGGAGCCAGGACTATGCTGGCAGATTCGAAGCTTCCTGTGATGTTCTGGGTGAAGCAGTTGCTACAGCCTGCTATGTTCTGAATAGAGTGTTAACCGTTAAGAGACTTGGTAAAACATGTTACGAGCTTATGCATGGAAGGAAGCCCAACTCTTGTGGTCTTGAACCATTCGGGTCTCCTTGTTCGATCTTGAAGACAAATTCGAAATTTGGAGAAGTAGCCGATGAAGGAATATTAGTCGGTTATGTTGTTGGTACTCCCAACCGACGTGTCTTCAATACTTCGACTTGCAAGGTGGAGGTGGTGTGTAACACCGACATCACAAGTTACCAACCGCCAAAACCAAGCAATGGACCTGCTGAGCTTTTCGACTATGTTAAGCTTTTTAAGTCGTTTAACGTACCGGATTTGGAGATTTCTGAAGAAGAAGAAAGAGCTGCGACGAAGATGATACTCGATGAGGAAGAAAATTTATTGCAAAGACAGCTGATTGATAAGTGTCAACCTTCCTCATCAAACACTATTGGTACCCCTGCTGCCTCAACTGAAGAAGAATTTATCAATCCTTTTCACTCTCAGCATGAAACAACCATTGATGAGATCTCTTCTAATTTGGAAGATAATTTGCATGTCGGTTCTGTTCCGACCACGAGAATTCATAAAGATCACCCTTTGGATAATGTGATTGGTGATGTGTCCTCAGGTGTACAAACGAGAAGTAGCTTGAATGAACATACCTGTGTTTATACAAGCATTAAGGAGACAGGAATAATCGATGAATGCCTGTATACCTGCTTTATAAGCCAGATTGAACCGAAAAATTATCAAATGGCTTTAAAGGACAGCTCGTGGGTCGAGGCCATGCAAGAAGAGTTGGCTCAATTCGAGAAGATGGAAGTTTGGACTTTGGTTGAAAAACCAAAGAATGTGCATGCGATAGGCACAAAATGGGTGTTCAAGTGCAAGAGAGATGATAAGGGGATCATTATTAGAAACAAGGCGAGGCTTGTCGTGAAAGGTTTTAATCAACAAGAGGGGATTGATTATAACGAAGTGTTCGCTCCTGTCGCTAGGTTGGAAGCCATAAGATTGTTTTTGGCGTTTGCTGCTCATGAAAAGATGAAGGTGTTTCAGCTAGATGTGAAGAGTGCGTTTTTGAATGGGAAAGTTGATGAGGTTGTGTATGTTGAGCAACCTCCGGGTTTTCCTGACCCAGACTATCCAGATCACGTGTACAAGTTGAGCAAGGCGTTGTATGAATTACATCAGGCATCTCGTGCCTGGTATGCAACTTTATCGGATTACTTGCTCGAGAATGGTTTTGAAAGAGGGAAAATTGATAGCACGTTGTTCTTCAAAAGAGATGGAAGCGACTTCCTGCTGGTACAAGTCTACGCGGATGACATTATATTCGCTGCATCAAAAGTCTCCATGTGTTAGGAGTTTGAAGCCGTCATGAAGAAAAGGTTTGAAATGAGTGCTATGGGTGAACTAACTTTCTTTCTAGGATTGCAGGTTGATCAGAGGAAGGACGGGATGTTCATTCATCAGACGAAGTATGTTCATGATGTGCTCAAGCGCTTCAAGATGGAGGACAGTTCTCCATATGATACTCCAATCTGCGTCAATCACAAATTGGGTGCTGAAGTAGACGGTGATGCAGATGTGGACCCAACTCAATATCGGGCAATAATAGGTTCTTTAATGTACTTAACTGCATCTAGGCCTGATATAATGTTTGCTGTTTGTCTTTGTGCACGTTTTCAGGCAAATCCAAAAGAATCTCATTTGAAAGGTGCAAAGAGGATACTGCGGTATCTCAAGGGCAAGCCGAAGCTGGGGTTGTGGTACCCGAGAGGAGGAGACTTGGAGCTGGTCGCTTACACAGATTCTGATTATGGAGGGTGCAATCAGAGTCGGAAGTCAACAACTGGAGGATGTCAGTTTCTTGGTGGCAGATTGGTGTCGTGGCAATGCAAGAAGCAGACTTCAGTTGCAATCTCAACCTGTGAGGCAGAATACATGGCTGCATCCAACTGCTGCTCTCAGGTTCTTTGGATACAACAACAGCTGCGCGACTATGGTCTGAATTTCTTACTTACTCCTATTTGCATTGATAACACAGCTGCTATCTCAGTAACTAACAATCCCGTGAAACATAGTAAAACTAAACACATTGACATACGTCATCATTTCATACGGGATTGTGCTGAGAAGAAACTGATAATTCTTGAAAAGGTGGATACGCTTGATAATTTCGCTGATTTATACACTAAAGCGTTTGACAAATCCAGATTTCAAAACCTTATTGAACTGAATGGGATGATCAATCCCGAGTAACCATGCTTTTCTTGTGTTATTGAAAAAAAAAAAAAAATGTCACTAATCGCTTAAAATTATGTCGGTTACATTAGTTTGAAGGACTTGTCTTCGGATATGTTTTGGTCCTCATTTTCTACTTGTAGATTTTGAGGATAGCCATTAACCAGATTACTGATAGTGACCGGGGCGGTTTATGATGAGTTTTTCATTCTTTCGCTTAAAATTAGTCGATCATACTTAGTTAGAAGGACACATACTAGTATGTGGTCGGTCCAGCTGATCCATTGGATCTTCGGGATAGCCGTTTACCTGAAGACTTTGTTTTGGTCGGGGCGATAAATGTTAAAATTTTTTTTAAGGGAAATGAAATTATTTTTCAAGTCTGTTACTTCGTAAGAAGTTCGTTAGCTATGTTAAACGGAAAATTGATCCAACCTTGGAAAATGATAGATATACTAATTCTGTGTGCTTAACTAGTGATGTTATTAGGCTTAAAAGGCTTTAGGACAGTCATTGTATGTCATGGTAACTTTTTATGGTGCGTAAAAGTAGATGTGATACAAACTAAATTTACTTGATTTTACGTGGAAACTCCTTAAGAGTTTTGCGTGTCTTCATATATATCTTTCCGAATGATAGGCAGAAAAGCGATTACCCAGTCATACACGAGCCCATGTGTGTTCTGATTCCCGTGAAGATAGCGTTTCAAGATACTGCAGTGATCCAGATTCGGGACTTGCAGTTAAATTTCTACTTTGAAGTCTATGTTTGTTTAAAAATATATATATATATATATATATATATATATATATATATATATATTAAAATTTTTGGAGTTATTGAAACATTTTAGAGATGACGAAATATCAAGACTTCTCAATCTTAGAGTAAGAAGAAGAACGGGAACCAGAAGAAGAGTACTTACATGTTTAATCAGACACTATGGGTCAAAGTCAATTCGGGGTGACTTGGGGAAAGCAAAATACGCTTTGAGGATGGATAGGAGGCATCAATATTTCTGAGTTGTTGCCCACTTAAATTTTGAGGCATAATTGAACCTAACTCGTATCACAGAAACGATGAAAACCATCTTAAGTTATACCTGCTTACAACATGTCTCTATATGTCATAATACAGCTAAACACGGATCTATGTGACAGTCACGTATTTAGTATGATTCCTGTTCGGATCTTTTCTAAAACGTAGCAGTCCCTATCGAGACTGAAATTTGATCCCTTATACTTTAAATTTTTAAGTTTTTGTACTTAGATAGTTTTATGATTTATTAACTGGTTACTTAGAATTGATCATGTTATTTATTTCTTAAAGGAAAATTTATAACTTAATTGACAACTGTTAAAATTTTAAGGGTTAATTTTTGAAATTTTAGGCAATGTTGTTGAACAGGCGAAGTTGTGGATAACTTCGCCTAGGCGAAGTTATCAGTAACTTCGCCTGTATAACTCCGCCCATATATAAGGATTATCAACAGTCAAACTGTTCATTAATATCAGCGAACTTACATCCACATTCAAACTGTTCTTCCGGCGAACTTGTTATTAACCTCGATTACGTGTTATTTATTCCGATTTTCACACCGATCAAAGGTTCGAGATATTGTTTTATCATATATTACAAGTTCTTTCATGCTAATAAAGGGTCGTTTCGACCCGGTTATTAACCTCGAGTGCGAGGAGCAACCCTGAACGTCGTCCTAGGCATACTCCACTGTTTGGGTTTTAATTAACCCAGAGTATGTTCCTGCTGGTGGGGACGAGTTCAGAGATCCTCAACCACAACAGGCAAGAGCAACTCAAGCTGTTCCTGCTCCTGCTGTGCCTGTTGTGTCTGCTGCTGAGGATATAGATCTTGACGTTGTTTTTGGAGGTCAAGGCTATTTTGATATGGATCACGTTGTAGAGGTGCAGGTCTCGGCTGCACAAAGTTTGGGTGTGAGTATGACTAGAGCAGCTACGTCGATGGCTGACTCCGATTTGGATGAGATTATGAATGAGGGGAGACGGTTGATGGTGTCTAGAGAGAGAACGATTGGGAAGAGGAAGAGAACGGAAGATGATGATGAGTCGGAAGAGGAAGAAGACATACATAAGCTGATAAGAAGATCAAGACGGGAGAGGACATGTGCTGGCATGGGAGCTGGAGAGACTTCAAGGACTGTACGTTTTGCTCCGGCCGCATTGTCTGGTATGTCCACTGTTCCTTCTTCTGTACAGGTGACAAGTACAAGCGCTGCGGATGTTCCCGTGGTGGCTACATCAACGGCTGGCACTCCATCCATCACTGCTCTCCAGAC
>NW_027502099.1:0-56652 GCF_021521415.1 Bidens hawaiensis
GTTCTGTAATCTTGTGTTTGAATTAACGAAGTTCGGATTAACGGAGTTAACCTGAAATTTACGAGTATCACAAATAAGTAGATCGAAGTACATCTTATCCGCACCGGGATACACGAAATATCGCGACATATGAGCTTCATCGAGAATGTAAGCACGAAGTTCATCACAATCAGGAACCCACAAATTATTGAGAAAATAAAGCAAGCCATCGGGTTTGGTTTCGATTTGAAGTTCGGCTCCAGATGACATATCGTAATACATATTGCCTTCATCAATGGAGGTGCATTGGGCTCGATAGATGCGGTCTTAGAGATCGGTTTGGATGACGATGCTATGAAGTAGAACGGATTTGACATTAACTTTACAATTAAGGGCATCAGCTACAACATTCTCTTTACCAGGGTGGTAGTGAATTTCGCAATCGTAATCACTAAGTAATTCGGCCCATAGACGTTGTCTCATGTTGAGATCTTTTTGATCAAAGATGTGTTGAAGACTTTTATGATCGTTGAATACAACACATTTTGTTTCTTAAAGTTAATGCCTCCATATTTTGAGAGCGAAAACGACGGCACCATGTTCGAGATCATGAATCGTGTAATTCTTTTCGTGAACCTTAAGTTGCCTTGAAGCATATGCGATAACTTGACCTCGATGCATGAGAATGCAACCGAGGCCTTCTTTGGATGCATCGCAAAATACCACAAAGTCGTCGTTTCCATCAGGAAAGGTTAAAACGGGGGCATTGCAAAGCATATGCTTTAGAGTTTGGAAAGCTTCTTCTTGTTTTGGTCCCCATTCATAAGATTTTCCTTTATTAGTTAGTGCGGTGAGGGGGGTAACGCGATTTTGGAGAAGTTTAGAATGAATCGCCGATAATACCCGGCCAAACCAAGGAAAGATTGGATTTCCGTGGGTGTGGATGGAGTTTTCCAATCTTTCACGGCCTCGATTTTGGAGGGATCAACATGAATACCTTTATCATTGACAACGTGGCCAAAAAATTGCACTTCTTTTAACCAAAATTCACATTTTGAGAACTTTGCATAAAGTTGTTCTTTTCTTTGGAGATCGAGAATTGAACGTAAATGATGTTCATGTTCGGCTTGGGTCTTGGAGAAGATAAGGATGTCATCGATAAAGACAATTAAGAATTTGTCCAAGAATGTCTTGCAAACACGGTTCATGAGATCCATGAATACCGCGGGTGCATTGGTTAATCCGAAATACATAACCAAGAACTCTTAATGTCCATACCGAGTACTAAAAGTGGTTTTTGGAATGTCGTCTTTATGAACACGCAATTGATGATAACCCGATCGAAGATCGATTTTGGATAAACAAGTTGCACCTTGGAGTTGATCGAAGAGGTCATCGATTCGGGTCAAAGGGTAACGATTCTTAATGGTGAGTTTATTGAGTTCACGGTAATCGATACACATGCGGAACGAGCCATCTTTCTTTTACACGAAGAGGACGGGAGCACACCAAGGAGAAGATCTTGGACGGATAAAGCCCTTATCAGAGATTTCTTGAAGTTGGTTCGATAACTCTTGCAATTCCGAAGGAGCGAAACGGTAGGGAGCCTTGGCTACGAGAGTTGCGCCGGGCACAAGGTCGATTCGAAATTCAACAAGACGAATGGGCGGGAGACCCAAGACGTCTTCGGGGGAAAACGCCGCGAAATTCACAATCAACGGGAATGTCTTGAATATTCTTTTCTTTGGGATCTTTCACCACCGCTTGGGCTAGGAATGGAACATACTTTGGCGCAAGTACTTATGAGATTGAGAGCAAGACATTAGTTTGAGTTTCTTGGGAATAGTTTTGCCAAAGACTTTGAGGGTTTTGCATTGACGAGCGGTCGAATAAATTTGTCATAACCAACAAATTCGGCACAGTGCAAAGCTAACCAATCCATGCCTACTATGATTTCGAAGCTTCCCATATGCAAAGCTAACCAATCCATGCAAACTAACCAATCTTGGTGGAGCGGGTTGTCCACGAGAGTCTCCCCGACACACATTGCTAGGGTGACCATAGCGGTTACACTTAGTGCATTGGGGGCAAGAGGAGGTAAGCGGGATGATGGTGTTGGCAAGGTTTACACATAGGATGAGAGCTGGAATACAATTTTCGGTTTTAAGGTGCTTGGGATTGTGATTGAGGTTGAGATGGGTGAGTGACGGCATAGTTTTGGTAGTTAGGTTTGCTTTTCTTCTTGGAGTGGTGAGATGAGTTGTAGTAGTTTATGGATTGGGGTTGCGAGTCAACTTTAGTGAGGGTCGATTGTTCGGCTGTATTTTTCTCATTGGGTTTCTTGGAGCCTTTGATGGTGAGGGTATCGTCTTTAACATGGTTTTCAGAAAGAGAACCGGCTAGGGTAATTGCATCGTGAAGGGTTTGCGGTTTACTACTCATCACCGAGTCGCGAATTTGCATAATCAAACCACCGACATACTTGTCAATTGCTCGTTCAATGGGAGTGACCAAGTGAGGAACCAATAGACTAAGCTCATGAAAGCAGTCAGAGTAGGCGGAGCTTTCACCACTCTCTTACGTAAGTTCCCAAAATTCGGATTCGAGTTTTTGGATTTCATGTTTAGGCAAAATTTTATTCATTATGACTTCCATGCGCTTGGTCCATGAGTAGGCCATAGATACTTCCGCCCATTGACGAATAATACGCCATTCCACCAAGTGCGGGAGGTTCTCTCGAACATGCTTGAGGCGTATGTGGTTTTCTTGGGTCCGGGGCATTAACAAAGAGTAAAAATGCTTTCCATCTTTTTGAACCATTGTAATAAGGTAGTGGCATAGTTCTTTCCATGAAATTGAGATGGATTAGCACCGGTGAAATTTATCAAGGAGAAGGGTGCGGGTTGGGTGTGGCTTGAGTAACGGTGCGTTTGGGTGGCTTGAATTTGAGTTATTAGTCCGGGAATCACACCGGCGATTTCTTTAGCAACCATAGCGGCCATCCGATGACCGGAGCTCGGTTTGAGAGTTTTGCGAAGAAGTGGAGGCATTCTAAAATAATAAAAGAGAAATGATATAAGTTTGGGGTAATTGATATAAGTATGAGGGAAATAAGTAAATATGGGGTTTTAATGATTGTGAGTCCTAGAGTAATGAGGATGAGAATGTTAGTAAAAAACTATTTTATACTTGAATCAAAAGATAAAATGTACGTATGTATATATATATATATAGGGGTGAGTTATAAGAAAAAATAAATAGTTTTCTAGGAAGAGTAAGAATAAATATAGGCCATTGGATCTTTGATGTAGTGGTTGAGATTGGTAGTTTTCAAAATAGCAAATAGTTTCCTCTAATTAAGGATTTAGGCTACATAGTTTCCTAACTCTATATTTTATGTCATTCCTACTCTTCCTACAAAACTGTGTATTTTTATTTAATCCTTTTATATATATATATATGTGTATATATATATAAGTTTCAAACTTTTGACATTCGAAAATTGAAGGTTTTTAGATATTGAAATTCATATATAGTCGGGAAAGTCGTACATGAACCACCATGATTTGACATCCCAACCAGTAAAACTTATATCAAATAATATATGGAGTCGAACATGTGCACGTATCACGGCGTCTTTCATGTTGTTGACTCAAATATCGATAATAACATGTAATAAAAACAGAGATACAACGAGATAAAAAACATCTGTCCACGTATCACCGTGGCTTTTATGTTTCCAACACCAAAATATACGGAGGCAACCAGAAAGCTTGCATTTGACAACTTAAAGTATTGACATGTATAACATGGTTCGTTGGCTTAGAAGACGAACACTACAATTCAACCATCCCAGGTAAGTAAATCACCTTCGATTCTTGGAATCTTTTTGTCAAATGATCGTTTCATAGTGTTTCGCCCTCTATGATGGCTACAAACCCGATATAAAGGCAACCTTTAAGGGATCTTAAATAACGGGATCCAAATTAAGTTTGTGATCCATAAAACACAATATAAAAATACTAATAATTTTGCTTTTAAGGTAAGGACACAATGGAATACTATGAGAGTGTGTGCATGTGTATATTTTGGAGTTTAAATGAAATATATAAGTAAAAAAATATATAAATGTAATGACCAATCAAGTAGGGTAACACGTATAAGCAACACGTACACTAGGTCGTTACGTCTAACTGCCTATCCTATTGTCTTGGCTTTGATACCAATCTGTCACACCCCGACCAAAGGCGGTGGAATATCCCGGGGTGCAACGGATTGCCCATAAACACAAGACACTATTAACGTGACAATATTTAATCAACTCATTAATTTCATTCAATCACAAAAGTAGCACATCTCATTCATACAAATAAACACCAAATACAAGAAATGAATATTGTTCATTTTTCTAATAACCTCGCGGTATAAAATAAAAATGGTGTCTTCAAACTCAAGTCAAGTAATAATCAAACCTGTAACAATGCATAAATTAATATTTGTCAACACGTATGTTGGTGAGCAATTTCATAGTTTTGAGTATATATAATATGAGCGAAATCCACAAACGTATATGAGACTATAAACAAAAGCATCAATCATGGTATATAAAACATATGTAAATGAGGATCCTCTCTAATCCGTAACAACCGACATACTCGGATAATGATGCCCTATGCTACTTGCACAAGGCTAATTAGTTAGGGGTGTGTATGATCATACTTATTGTGTTCCACAACAACATAAAATAAACAATCGAGCACGTAAAGCATTAGAAACATATAACACACAATAGAGCAAGAATTCTAAGTATCATACTGTAAGGCCCCGTTACCAGTGCCTCACATTTGGACGCTGGATTTACTCATAAACACAGTTCTAAATATCATAGTTAGTTAAAACATTTCGCGGAAGTAATAAATCTTAAACCATTCGTTAAAATCATCCAAAATCTTGTCTTTTAAAACATAACGTAAAATATACTAATAAACATCATGACAAATCTTCAGATGCCAGTCTCGTCAAATCCTTCCATGTGCCCTCCTTAAGCCAACTATCTCAATCTATTCACCTGCGTGCATACTAAAAGTCACCTACACTGAGTGAGTTCTAGTTATTACAAGTAACATACAATACATTCTTAAATTACATACTTGACCTTCTTTACATTCTTTCATACATACATAAGTATATACTTTCATACTTTCCTTCTTTCGTACTTCATATTTTACCTTTCTTTACATACATACTTATACGTTTTAAAGATCCTTTCGCCCTATAACCTCATAGATATTATTAGGGCCTGCCACCCTTAAAGTGTCTCTCGCCCTATAACCTCACAGATATTATTAGGGTCTGCCACCCTCCTGCACAGATATTATTAGGGTCTGCCACCCTCCTTCACAGATATTATTAGGGCCCTTTACTGTCAATTCCTTCATATCATATTTTCCTTTTTTTATAGATTTTATATACTTTCTTACATACTCATTAATCTATAACATACATACATCATACATACAACATATATAAACAATCACATCTTTAAACTATTTCCTAACAGTGCATGCAATATTCGAAGATCGTTCACGTACCGTCAAGCATTCATTAATAATATTCACATATATCATAATAGGCATACACTTACCACTTAAGGTAAGTGTATTAACTAATCACATCGAGTATGCACACAGCCCCGAAAACATAACAAGGAATGGGGCTAGAAACTCACCTGGATACTGTTACACTCTCCGTCAATCGTTATTCCCTTCTTTTACTGAGCCCGGCTAACTATTAAATATGAATTTGTTAATTAACAGTATAATTATTTAAGTTGGTACTATTAATTAACCAACACACTATCTGAGTTGGGCTTTTCTTGATTAATTGATACAGGGGGTCAAGTTAGCTAATACAGGCCCATTATCTATCATAGCACCTGGGCCCAACTGGCTAGGCCCATAGTCACCCGAGAACTATGTGGCTGAGAACTCAAAGCAGAGAACTCAGGTTGGCAGAGAACCCATGTGTGACCGAGATCTCTGTTTTGACCGAAAACCCATAAGATGGCCGAGAATCCTTGGTGACCGAGAACTCTTGTTGCCCGAGAACTCTCGTTGACCGAGAACTCGTATTGACCGGGTTCTTGCGTTGACCGAGAACTCAAGGCAGGTTCAGGTCACCGAGAACCCATGTCTGATGCTTTCAGCCCATATTTTCATTCTTTAAATCCATTCTAAGCTCAAATAACTTTTAATCCAATAACTATAACAATAACAGATCTCAGATCTGTGGATAATCGATTAATACGTTTATATAGATCTAGCTCATAATTACTATAGATTAGTGTTGTATGTGTTTATATATTATCAGTATATGTATACTAGTAATTCGTATAATACTAGTTTGAAGATTGAGAGAACGATTGGACAGAGATTTGATAATTAACTCTCTAAACTTAAATTAACAGTGAACAGTGTTCACTATATATAGAAGGAGGTCTGGTTCGCTAACATCCCTAGCGAACCAGACACTGCTTCGTTACATACATTAATTTAGACGAAACACCCCCTGATTCGTTAACATCCCCTAACGAATCAGGAGGGAATACACTTAATTTCTTAGTTCGCTAACATCCCCTAGAGAACTAGACTTTAAACCTAACGAACTAGATAATAATTTAACTAATTATTACATTAAATAATAAACAAAACGTTAACGATAATTACAAAGACTCAAGACGCAAAACCGCGTACTAACAGACACCCCCTCGTCTTGAGCTCTTTGTCTTTAAATTATTTGAAGCGCTTGGACTGCCAGTCTCTGCAACTATGAATTCCATGCTCATGGCACACACGAACAACTCGTTGGAACTGCATAGCCAGGTCATAGTCTTCTTGGCGCTCGAACAAAATCTGCTTTCTGTGGAGCACGTCATTGTCTGTCTCTGATAAATTAACCAACCACATCGGGTCGATTATCTTGATGAGCTCAGTCTTCAGTCCACTGCCAAGAACAATGACGGCCTCGCCAGTACGATTGTCATAGTACCAGCGGTTGAATGAGAGATGCAACTGTTGGGGCATCGTCTTCACAGGAACCTGTTTCATCATCTTTGGTGGCTTTACCTTTAGGACAAGTTTCCTCCAGCCAGTCCTCGGATCAATCTCGTCAATACGCTTACGCCTTGGGACTTGGGGCTTGAAGAACTTGAAGCCGTGATTGACCTCGAACAGTAAGTGTTGGTGAAAGCACTCAGCTGTTCGGTAACCCCCACGATTGATAAATGGATGTCTCGCGAGGGTACGAACATCTCACCGCGGCAAAGTAAGAACATCCATTATCATCTCGTAATACTGAATCCCCTTCTCCCATTTGATTATACATACTTTAAGCTCAGAATCATACAACCAGGAGACAATGTCACCATGTACCTTGGAAACAGTCTTGAAGGAGGTCACTTGATTTGCTTTGACCCATGCAGCAGCAGTGTCTTTCCGTTCTCAATCAACATATCGATACGCACTAATAATTTTACCCACTTTTTGATGTTTAAACCATCATGCAATATCATCATCCGTTATAACTTCAAGTGAGTGAACTGTCCGCTTACACTTCAAGATCTTTTCCAACTCATCCTCAGTTTCTTTAAACGTTCTGCTCAACGAATACTGGAGCACCTTGATCAACATTAGTGTGTTGAAACAACTCAGGGTACTCCTCAGCAGTGATGTCTTCCATCTCAATATCCTCATCTTCATAAATAAAGTCCGTATTCATCTGAATTGACGGATCATCTTCTAAACCTTCCGCATTCACCACTTCAACATCAGGTTCAGTTTCTAACACAGTTAATTGTTTGTCATTCAGCCCAAGCAGTATGGAAAGTTGCTCCCGTGTTAGAGATCTATCCACAAACTCACCAACCTCTATCTCATCCTTGTTCACCACACTTTTAACTACCCCTGATCCATCCACAAAAATCACCGTATTAGCCGCAATCATCTCAATTGACTTGGCGGCAGTTGGATCTTGATAAATAATAATTTGTTTATCCGAGTCTTCACCGCTACTAGTACCAGCACCGGAAGATGAGCCATATGATTTTTTAGGCTCACCTCCTGCACCAGACTCGTCAGGGTCTTTATCATCATCTTTGATTTTCTTCAGGGCATCTTCTTTGCATGTCAGTTGAAGGATTAACTCTTCTTGTTCCTTTAATTTCACCCCCTGAGACTCAACAATCGTACGCAACGACTTAGTCTCCTTCTGACAAAATGAAATATAACTCATCATCTGTCTTTGATTCTCCATGAGTCGTTCTTGATTTTGACGGTCAGCTGCCATTTGGTTTTCATAAAGATGTAGAAGATTCAGCAGCATCTCCGTCTAACAGTTTGATGGCAAGTTGTATAATGAGGGGTGAACAGGTTGAATCGGTCCTTGAGGTCGAGTGATTCTTATAAACGAGACATCACTAGGAGGTGGTGGAGTAGGAAGACGAGGAGGAGGAGGCCTCATCGATGGTGTTTAAGGAACGGTAGATAATGTAGCAGGAGGCCTTGGTATCTCGGATAATGTCATTTGAGGGATTAAACCAAGCCTTTCATGTGACACCAACGTTGTCGTCAATGTAAGCATCGGAGTGCTAGTAGTAGGCGGAACTACCGAGCGTTGGGTCGTTGATTGACATGGTGGTGGAACCCCAATAACTACCCCAGCCCCCTCTGAAACACGTCTCTTCTTCGATGACTCACCAGTTGCCACCGCTTTCCCTTTCCGTTTCCTTTTTTGTTGAGCTGCAATGTTGGCAGCTAAAGCAGCATTGACTGCCTCTTGTTGCTCTTGAAACGTAGCATTACCAGCTCCACCATCACCATCATTACCATCATCATTTCCACCATCATCTCCACCATCATCGTTCCCACCTTCTCCCCCTTCACGCTCGGAATCCGAATCATCGTGGATCCAGCGCTCATTAGGAGGACATACATAGTTCAGATTGATTATATGTCCAATCATCCGTTTATCTTGTGGCTTATCATTTCTATAAGTTAACATTCGATGCACAGTTTCAGCTGTCATGTGTTCCATATGAAGTAAATCATTCACCGACGTTTGATCAATAGCCAAATTCGGAATTAAATCTTAAATAATCGGCTGAAGAAAGCGAGGATACATCAAGAACTTCTTTCACTGAAGTGTTTGCTGAACCTGTTCCTTCAAATGGTCAAAGACTAACTCTGAGTAATTAAACGGCTTGTTCAGAATCAAAGCAACAAGTGCTGACTGCAAACTAAGTCTACACTCGTCAAACCCACCACGACGCCCACTCATACAATGAAGTAGAACATGTAGAAGATACTTGTATGGTGGACATAACCCGTTCTTGTTCCACATCGATTTATGAATGTCGCCACCGTACCGCAAGCGTGTGAATAAATCTTTAACCAGCGTCCTGTCGAATTCACTCGAGTTGTTATCATTATCACCAAATTGAAGTACGCGGCGAATAACCTCAACATCAATCGTAATCGGGGTTTGATTGATTGTAGCTCGAATGTATTTATCGTCCTCAACATATTTAGCTGTGTTCCAAAATTGCCTGATAATACTCAGATACACTTTAGGTCTAGCAGTTATAGCATAGTGTATCACCGAGCGTCGTAGGAAGGCTAACATATCCCCAAACACATCCACATTTGCCACAACTTGATTCACGTAAGCACATATATTATGTTTCTTGTCAAAGGGTAGCAAAATAACATCGTCTTGTTGTTCCTGTTGTGGTGGTTGATCTTGTGGAGGTTGTTCTGGTGGTGGTTGCTCATGTTGTCCTTGATCATCCATTTGAACTGTATAAATATACATGATTATGAGAAATGTGAAGATATAATCTATATTAATCATCGAAATATGTTTAATTATTTATAATTGGTGTATTCATTGTCATAAGATATGTATATATAATTTATTTTACGCGTTTAGTCGATTGAAATACTTTATATAATTTAAAAGTGAATTTTAAATTTAATTAAATAAATAAAATGTCATTCGTTAAGTATCACTCTGATACGTTACTATTCAGTAACGAATCGAGCGATTCGCTATCAGGTAAATAAGCTAACGAAGTAGTCTTAGCGAATTACTTTTCAAAATGACGAACTAAGGATCTAGTTCGTTATGATTTTAACGAATCCACATCTGATTCGTGAATTAAATTATTCGCTGAGCTAGTTCGTATAATTCCTTAACGAATTGGACACGAAGCAATTCCAATTCGCTAAGGATAACGAATGGTCAATTAGACTTAATCTTTGACCTGCAATGTCAAAGTCAAAAGTAAGATGAACATCGATAGTCAAAACTATGAACCCAGAATCAATTAGTCCATAACTATCGTTGAATCATCAGAATAATGAGCGTATTCAACTCGGAAACACACTCATAAGCTGATGGTGATGAGATTGAGGCTCAAAACCCAGATATACTAAGGCTAACCGAAGCAAACAGAGCCACAGAAACCATGAAAACATAATCAACCCGGCAATCTATAATCAAACGTCGATTAAAGTCCACCAAGGGTATGGAAATGCATTCCGATTTCATTGAAACATAAATAATCAAGTTCATCAACACAAACCATAAATAAAATGGGTTTATAAACTCGGAAAACCCTTATACCACAAAAATCCATAATTAGACTATCAAAGCTCAGTCATTTTTAACGAAAATCATATCGCCATGATCATCTATACCTTAGACACACAGAGATATCCTTGAAATGTCGAAAAATGAAAGTTGAAATTTCAGAAAAAATTTGAATAGGGTGACTTTAGTGTGAAGGAAGAAGATGAACAGTGAAGGACTGTTCGTGTTTCTTGTCTTATATAGGCTCACACGCTACCCGAGGTACACAGTGTACGAATTACCCAATTCGTTTGAATTATAAATAACGAATTAGATGATTCGCTATGACAGTTCGTTACATTATTGTAGCGAATGAGATATAATTCGTGTCAGTGATTCGTTAAATATGTATATCGAAGAAGGATGATTCGTTACAGAGTGCGGAAGCGAATTAGGTGAGCGAACTAGAAACTAGTTCGCTAAATAATCACCTAGGTCGTTATCCATAAATAACGAAGTAACTTTCAACGAATTTAAAATCTTTATTTAATTTTAAATTAAATTAAATGAATTAAATAATAAAGTAAATCAAATAGATTTCAATAATTTTTTTTTTTTAACTTAAATTAATTTCCGAGAACCATTTTATCCCGATAACAAAAATACTTTAAAAATGTTTCATTTTTACGAAACATAACTTAAAACCCATAAATAATATGTAAAATGAAAATGAAGAAAATATTTTTGGTATTTTATAAAAAGTTAAAGAATGTATTTACCAAAGAATATCCGAACATTAAAAATAGACAATCTTTTTGTGTTTTTCAATGATTTATCAAAAACAAAACATATTTTTGTATTTTTGTTAAGTTTGAGCAAAGAATCATATTGACCAAATTGTCCTTCCATCACAGTTTTATATTTCAACGATATTATGACTTGCGTTAAGTCGGTCATTGATATTGTTGTCCACTTAAATCTTATAACAAACCTTCGAGTATTTTTGTGATATGATATATGGTTCAATTAGCGCACAGAATATCAGAAACTATCAACCCCTAATCTCGGTTCAAGCTTAATTTTATTTTTGCCAAATCACCCCAACTTGACTTAAACCATTATAACGTTGATCAAAATTTGAAATTTTTGAATATTTGAGCAATGCATCATGTTTCCTTTACTGTGAGTGAATATGCACGAGTCCATCTGTCGGCTTACATACATTGTATCCCCTGGGGTCCGTTTCTTATTGGTATTGAGACGCACGCAAGGGAGGAACAATTGTATGACTAACAGCGGATTTTGATCAAGTCAGTAATTTAGATTGTACAAAGTACAGCGGTGATCAAGTTTAATGACTTTGGGTTTGCTCTAGAAAGCGAGTGAAATATTCATGCTTATGAATACCCAGATGATTAAGCCGCATAAAGACTCACAGTGTCAAGAATCCTAACGCTTGTTATTTGCTTTATTATATTTTTGGGTGATCAAAAATTATAAGGCTTGAGTATGACCAGTTATTACATTTCATCCATCTTTTCCGAGACTTTTGCTAGAGACTAACACCTCTTTCAATTTGGCTTTTCTTTCAGTTTATATCACTTAATTTACTCTAGCAGCTTGTTTAAGACCTATCAATGCACCAATGATTAAGCACACAGTCTTTTAAGATTATTTCTTTCTGGATTTGGGGTCAAATAATTAATGTACTATCATTTTCTCTTTTTGCTTCAAAAACTCAAATTTTTTAGGAGCATGAAATAAAATGATTTAAATTGCCCCAGTTAATTTAAGTTCATAAATTAATGGCTATCCTATTCATCTACAAGTAGAGAATGGGACCAAAACATGCAAGCACGCTTCACAAACTTAAATAACTGACTAAGTTCTCAGCTAAAAGTAAAGTAGAATGCTTAAAGAACGCCCCAAGTACTATCCATTCGTCAGGTAAATGGCTAACCCGAAGATTTACAAGAAATTATTTGGACCAAACATATACAAGTATATGTCCTTCAAAATAGAAGCAAATGAAATAATTTTCAGCGATCATAAGCAAAAATCTTTTTGGTTTTTCTCTTTACAAACTAAAAAAAACACAATCTTTTTGTTTTTTCGGAATTTTCTTAACAAAAACAAAATTCACATTCTTTTTTACTTTTTCATAAATTTTTCTGTACAAACAGAAATCACAATCTTTTTGAAATTTTCTAATTTTAAAATGTTTTGGTTTTTCAGATTTTTTTAAAATAAAACAAGAAATAACACAATATTTTTGATTTTTTTAAAGTTTTCTAATGTTTTTGGGTTTTATCTATACAAACTCAAAACACAATATTTTTGTATTTTCTAGAATTCGCCCCCTAAAACAAAACAGAATGGAATTTAAACAAGAATAAAAACTGAAAATAAAGGTAATTATCCTAATTTAAGGATCTCAGCAAGAGTCTTCAATCCATTTAAACCAAGCAAAAAGTTGAAATGTGTTTTATCAAACGCTTTGGTAAATAGATCGGATTTTTGAAAATCAGTGTGCACTTTCTCAAGATCAATTAATTTCTTTTCATAACAATCCCGTATAAAATGATATCGAATTTTGATATGTTTCGTTTTAGAATGTTGTACGGGATTCTTGGTGATACTAATAGCAGCAGAATTATCAATCAATATGGGAGTAGTAAGAAACTTCAAACCGTAGTCGCGAAGATGTTGTTGTATCCACAAAACCTGGGAACAACAACTCGAGGCTGCAACATACTCAGCTTCGGCGGTTGAAATGGAGACCATTGTCTGCTTCTTACACTGCCAGGAAACAAGTCGGCTTCCTAAGAATTGACATCCCGCTGTAGTAGACTTGAAATTGATCTTGCATCCTCCATAATCTGAGTCTGAATAAGCGGTAAGATCGAAAGTATCATCTTTGGGTACCATAACCCGATGTCAGGATTTCCCCGTAAATATTGCAGAATACGCTTGACCGCTACCAGGTGAGTCACTCGGGGACTAGCTTGGTACCTAGCACATAAACAAACAGCAAACATTATGTCGGGTCGAGAAGCAGTTAAGTACATTAAAGAACCAATCATGGCAAGATAGAGGTTCAGATCAACGGTATCCTCCAATTCATCCGGTGATAAATTGTGACCCACGGGAAGAGGAGTAGAAGGGATTTTTCCGGCAATAATCTTGAATCGGCTCAAGACGTCGTTCACATATTTTGTCTGATGAATGAAGATTCCCTTCGCAGACTGATGAACCTGCAACCCTAAAAAGAAATTCATCTCTCCCATCGAACTCATCTCGAACTTGGTTTGCATAGATTTCTCGAACTCCTTACACAATGTATCGTTTGTAGACCCAAAGATTATGTCATCAACATAAATATGAACGAGTAGAAGATCATCACCAATATTTTTATAAAATAAAGTGCAATCAACAGTTCCACGTTTGAAGCCGTTATCCGTCAGATGGTCAGCGAGCGTGCCATACCAAGCTCTCGGGGTTTGATGTAGGCCATATAATGCCTTGTTTAATCGGTAAACGCGGTCAGGATAATCAGAATCTTCAAAGCCTGGAGGCTGTAAAACAAACACTTCCTCGTGAAGTTCACCATTTAGAAAAGCACTCTTAACATCCATTTGATACACTTTGATATTCTTGTAAGCAGCATATGCCAGGAAGATTCGAATCGACTCTAATCTTGCAACTGGAGCATAAACCTCAGTATAATCAATACCTTCTTGCTGATGAAAACCTTGCACCACCAAACATGCTTTGTTTCTCACAATTACTCCACGATCATCTTTCTTACACTTATATACCCACTTAGTCGGAATTGCCTTCTTGACTCTAGCAGGTTTGTCAATAAGATCCCAAACACCTAAACGTGCAAATTGTTGTAATTCTTCTTGCATAGCTTCTACCCAAGAAGGATCTTGCAGAGCCACACGAGGAGTTGTAGGCTCAACTTGAGATAGAAAACAAGTAAATTTAGCAACAATTGCAATTTCAGATGCGTGTAAGTCAGCATGAGCACATAGAGCATTATTGTCACTTGAAGAGGCAATTTGATGTCGTGTCTGAACCCCTACATCAAGATCTCCAATAATTTTTTCTTGTGGATGTTAATTATGAATTCTGAGAGTAGGATTTTCAGAAACACCAACGTTTTCAAATAAGTTAGTATAATGTTCACCCAATTCAGGAGATGAAACATTATCCTCATTCACAATTGCATTATCATCAGATGAAGACGAAGCAGTATCATAATGAACAAGAGAATCATGATCAGGTTCTTCAGTTGGAGCAACAAATGGAGCTTCAACATCATTGGAACTTGCAAATCTTGGAATTTCCAAATGTTCTTCAAAATAAGCACGGACTAAATCTTCATCTGGATGATCGATTGATGGAGTAAATGTATTAAATAAGCTATCGTAGTCAAACATCCAATCGGGACCTTTCCCTTGAGGAGGAGTAGTGTACCGTTGACAGTCCACATGGAACCATTCCTCAACACAACCAGATGTAAAATTATATACCCTTTTCTTTGGAGATGCATACCCCAAGAAATAACCTTCGATCGCTTTTTCCTCAAATTTACCCGCATCCTTCTTCAAAATTGTACAAGGACACCCAAAGGGTTCCAGGTACTTTAAGTTAGGCTTTCGATTGTTTAAGAGCTCATAACTTGTCTTCTTGAGCCGTTTAACAGTCAAAACCCGATTAAGCGTGTAACAAGCTGTGTTCACTGCCTCATTCCAGAATTGGACAGGAAGCTTAGAATCAGCGAGCATAGTTCTTGCAGCTTCAATCAAGGTTCTATTCTTTCGTTCTGCAACACCATTTTGTTGAGGTACATAAGGTGCACTATATTCACGGTGAATTCCCTTTTGAACACAAAAGAAATCCAATATAGTTTTTTTGAATTCAGTTCTATTATCACTTCGAATTCTCCTCACCTTTTGTTTGTAAAGTGATTCGATTTTAGTGATAAGATTTTGTACCAAAACAGGCGTTTGATCTTTTGAACTCATAAACAAGACCCATGAGTATCTCGAATAATCATCAGTCACGACTAGACAATACCAGTCTCAAGAAATACTCGCACGATTCACTGGACCGAATAAATCCATATGAAGTCGTTCAAGCGTAGTATCAATGGAATTCAATATCTTAGATGGGTGCGATTTCTTCTTCTGTTTGCCCTTTTTACAAGCAACACAGTGATCTGATAACTTAAAATTTTTCAACGACACCCCCTCTACCAAATCGTTTGCCATTAAATAATTCATCTTTCGAACATGTATGTGACCCATTCTTCGATGCCAAAGTACGGAGTCTTTCTCGTTTGCTTTCGAGACAAAACACGTTTCGATCAATGTGGATACTTTAGAATTCATATTCAAGACATAAATACCATTTGATCGTGGTGATCGCATGACAACCATGTCCTCGGGAATCACGTAACCCGGTTTCAAAATAAGACACTCTTTATCTGTAAATACTGTAGTGTATTGCTTATCACAGATTTGCAACACACTCAATAAATTATGGTCCACTTTATCACAATAGTTAACTTTCTCAAATGTAATCTTCCCATTTGAAACATCACCTTCCTGTGTAATCATACCCCCAGAATTCCCAGCAAAAGCCACATAACCTCCTTGAATATTTCTCACATTTGATAAGAGATTGAGATTTCCTGTAATATGAAGAGAACATACACTGTCCATAATCCAGTTTTCACCAGAAATGGTCTTGGATGTACCCTACACACAAAAAAAAATGATTAGTTCAAAAAGGCAGCCCAGGCCTCAGTCTTGGGCACCTTTTGGTTTTCTTGAGAAAAGTTAACCTTAGTTGCATTCAATTGTTGTTCAGCAACTTGAGAATAAGTTACAGGTTTCTTAGACTTTCGTCTTAGATATGCAGCTTGAACCACATTTGAATTAACATTTTTGCATAGTGGTTCAGTAGGAATAAACTTAGGTTTAACGGAACCATGAGTTTCATTCATATAAACAACTTTTCGAGGATGTATGTTCGAAAACATAATATGAGTATCGTCAGCATACGACACAGGTCGTTTCAGAATCTCCTTTACCAACGGAATCGGTTTCCAGCGATCCTTGATAAAAGAATGAAGATTCTGGTTGTTTTGTTGATTACAATTTCTCACTACATGACCTTGTTGACCGCAAAGAAAAAAACTTCGCATATCAACATGATGATGTTGAGAATTTGTTTGAGCATATGACATAGAGGATGATTGATGACTCACATTTTTAGTCATGCTTTTAGCAAAATCATCAGATAACTCAGATTTCTTTTTCAAATAAAAATCTAAGTTAGAACAATTTGAAAAACTTTTCAAAGTGTCAGTTCCGGTTGACTTTACAAATTTAACTTGCTTAGCTTGTTTTAAAACTTGCTTTGCTCTTGTCATTGGATCTGATGAAACTGATGTTTTCGCTTGAGCATATTGACGTTCAAGTTCACGAACTTTGGAAGTTTCATTGTAAAACACACTCTCAATCAGTTCAGGTTTAATGATACTAAGAGGAATGTCTTTTTCAGTGAACATAGTATCCATCCCCTTTAACTTAAAAACACGAGCAGATGACGGCTTAATTGCATTAGGATTTATAAAACGCAACAAATCCTCATCAGAAATTTTGGGTTTTTCTGGTTTCTTAGCCTTCACCGGTTTGACAAACACATCTTGCTTCATCTTAGTTGTGTGCGAACCATACACAGCCTCCTCAAATTCTTGAGGTTCACACAGTATGTGATTAGAACTTGGAATGTTCTTGTTCTTGTGTATAATCTCAGGTTCAAACACATCCTCTATGATAACTTTGACAACATTTTCAACAAAAACTTTGTTGCTTTGAACATGAGGTTTCTGAGAAACAGACTGGGCTTTAACAGTTTCAGAATTAACATGAGGTTTACTTTGTTTAGAATTTTCTAAAATCACAGGCTTTTTAAGAATAACATCTTCTTCAGTTGGAGCAAAATGATTAATTTTATAATCATTGTGAAATGGTGGTGGAATTTCAACAAAACCTATACCTTTCTTTGAATCCTTTTGTTTTCCAGAAACTTCAATAATTTCATTCAACAAAAACGAGGAGTTTCGAAATTTACCCAATTTGTTCTTCAACTCAAGAACCTCATTTTCAAGTTCGGTTATTTTTAAACGATGTTTCAAGATTTCTTGAAACTTTTGGTCATTGATTGTCATTTTCACAGATAACTCTGCTTTAAGATCATGATTGCTTATAGTCAATGCCTCAATTTTCTCTCTCGAGTTGATTTGAGAGGTCAAGGATTGCCTATAAGTATCTTTTAAAGACACAATCTCTTTTAACGGATTATCATTTTGAAGTTTTATTGAGTCTATCTTTGACTTATTATACTCACAATCAACACATGATAATTTAGAATTTGAATTACTAACCTCGCTTTGTTTGGCCATGCAAGCAGATGTAGCAGAATCACTGATCTTAGCCATACAAGCAAAGCTAGTTGGAAGCTTTTCACTTTGATTATCATATTCAGACTCAGTTTCAGCGTCAGAAGAAACTTCACTTCCACTTATATCTTGTGTGTATTCAGGAAACCCAAACATAGCTAGATTAGCTTGATTATCATTGCACAATAGTCGTTGTGACCAATCACCTCCATCAGCTAACACTGCATGTGACCCAGAAGTAGACGGTTTCTTTTTCAGTATCATTGACCCGTGGTGTAGAAGAGTTTTGATTTTGACCACGAGGACCAGTATACTCCTTCTTTGGCTTGTCACATTCTTTCGCAAAGTGTCCGAATTCTTGACAATTATAACACTTTAACTTCAACTTGTCAAAACCCAACTTCTTATTCAGAGCAGGAAGATCTTTTCCGGTCCTTTGCATTAATTTTTTTACCTTACGAACAATCATTGCCATGTTCCACTTTAAATCCATGAGTTCAAGATCATCGGGATCAATTTGATCATAGTCTTCATCGGTTAAATCACTTGTTGCAATCTTGCTACTCACCAAATTCTCGTAAGAAGACATAAAGGCAGACAAAAATGAAAAGTTTTGTTCAGCTTCCTTTATGTCTACATTAGTTTGAGATGAGAATTGACTTGTAGATGATGACATTCCCGATCCTCCAGATGAACCAGAGATACCAGAAGATCCAGGATTTGCCGCTGTGTAGAAACAGGCTCGTGGATCACTGTACATTGTAGTAGCATTCTCACTTGCAGCTTGAGTAAGGAAAGCAGTTAGTGGAGAAATAGTTGAACTTAGAGGCATACTACCACCATAGAAAGAAGGATCTTGACTTTCCTTAGAAGATTTCTGGCACTTAAGATCATATTCCCTAGCTTCAATCTTTTGTAAGAATTCAATAGTAGTCAAATCTTCATTCAAGAAATAGTTATTCTCCTTGAGAACCATTAAGAATGTGGAATAAGAACTTGGGAGTACACTCTTAATAGTATCAATTTTATCCCTCTCAGAGACATCAAATTTCATCTTGTCCATCTCAGCAATCAAGTGATTGAATCTCGTAGTCATTTCTTCAACCGTCTCACCTTTCAATAAATTAAAGTTTCTGAATTGAAACTTAAGCATCACCTTTTTGCTTTCAGCCTTGTTACCCATACTTCTCATTAGAATATGTTGAAACAAAGAAGCACATATTTTTATACTACCCACTTGGTGAAAAATATTCTCAGGCAAAGCCATGGTTAGAGTAGAATAAGCTTTTGTCTCGATCTCTAGTGCTTTATTTTCTTCAACTGAATATTGAGAAATGGCTTTAGGTGTATAACCTATAGTCTCATCTCCAATCATAGGTACAGTGTCGACTTCATCTAAACAGTATGAACAATCAGGATGAACTGATCCTAAATGGGCACGAAAGCGAGGTTCCCACTTGGCAAAGTCACTGAACTTCATCAATCTTGGACATTTCGAATGTGAACCTATCTCGGTATCAAGTTGTAAAATTTGTTGCATCAACATATTTTGAGACGCTAATGCATACATACCGGCCATCTTTGACAAGTTTTAAAATTCAAGGGTGTAACGAATCAAACAACAAATAAGGTTTAACAAACTGTGAACAGTTGTAGCGAACTTTGAACAGTTGTAGCGAACAGTGAACGAATCAAATCTTAATGAAGTTAAGATTGATCAATCAACGAATCACAATTGAGTTTAACAAATCAACCAATGAATCAGAAGATTAAGGAATTAAAAATTCAGACTAACGAATTAATTAAGCAAGTCACAAGAATCAGCTTAGCGAATTAAAAGTTAATCAGTAGCGAATCACCAAGAAAAACTTAGCGAAATGAGATAACGAACCAGCTACAGTTGATAGCGAATCAATTATAACGAATCAGGTTGTTACAACCGTTTGTAACAAACTCTGACACCTTATGCCACGTGGAAAAGGTTATTATGACACAAATCCCAACGTGGACACGTGTCACACGAATCAGTTTATCCAATTGACGAATCAGATAACACGAATTAACAACTCACACAAACTGGCTAACGAATTACTTGAAATGGATAACTAATTAACAAATTTGATGAACGAATCAAGGTAAACAGGATAGCGAATCAATAGAACGAATCATATTCATCATGAATCTTCAAATCTTCAACGAGAAATTCCAGAAATCTGGAAATGATGAACACTAAACCCAGAATACATAAATTTGTAATACAACCTCAATTCTTAACCAAATCACACAAATAACCTATCAATCAAATCGCAAACCAATTGCGAATCCAAAACACCGAATCTCTTAACCAATTACTCCATTCCTCGAATTCAATTATACCAAAAACCGATCTCTGTTTCGGACTTAAACCAAAACCAAAATCAATCCACACAAAACCAATTCAAACTCAATTCCAATTCACAGAACCTTCCCAATACATCAAACACCTCAAATCCAATCCAAACTAACTATAAATCAATCAATTATCCATAAATTAATTCAAATTTAACCAAAACAGAACATATTAACTAATTAAGCATTTAAACTCTAAATAAACACCAAATCAAGTGTAATTGAGCCCCGAAAGCTCTGATACTACTTGTTAATCCAATAACTATAACACTAACAGATCTCAGATCTGTGGATAATCGATTAATACATTTATATAGATCTAGCTCATAATTACTATAGATTTAGTGTTGTATGTGTTTATATATTATCAGTATATGTATACTAGTAATTCGTATAATATTAGTTTGAAGATTGAGAGAACGATTGGACAGAGATTCGATAATTAACTCTCTAAACTTAAATTAACAGTGAACAATGTTCACCATATATAGAAGGAGGTCTGGTTCGCTAACATCCCTAGCAAACCAGAAACTGCTTCGTTACATACATTAATTTAGATGAAACACCCCCGGTTCGTTAACATCCCCTAACGAATCAGGAGGGAATACACTTAATGTCTTAGTTCGCTAACATCCCCTAGCGAACTAGACTTTAAACCTAACGAACTAGATAATAATTTAACTAATTATTACAATAAATAATAAACAAAAAGTTAACGATAATTACAAAGACTCAAGACGCAAAACCGTGCACTAACAATAACAGTTAACGATCTATAATCACAACCTTTAACCACCTATTTCCTATTTTCCTTAACTGTTTTACACCCGTTAGCCCCTCGGCTTCATGGTCTAACTCGTTTTAGTCGTAAAGCTTGAGCCTTTAAATCATAAAAAATGTTCTTTTAGTTAAATCTAGGGTTTCCTTTAAGAACCGTATCTAACCATGAGTTCATTAAGTCCATTTTAATCATCAAGTTTGCATTTTTATGAAACATCTAGACCCGATCTACTTTAGGGTTAAGTTTTATGACAAACCGTTCACAAAAATGTAGCCTTTAAACGTAAAGAACATACCTTTAGACATTTTTAAGGTCAAGGCTAGCTTGATACGTGAATCTTGGACTTGTTAGCTCACTAGTTTGATCGAAGATCTTATGTTATGATGCTTCGTTTTGGGTTCGTATGGTGGTCGGCGGCTAGGGGAGGTGTATTCGGCTTAAGTGTGTGTTTTATGGTGTGTACAGAATAATATAGATAATATGGATGGAAATGGAAAGGATTAGTGTTTAAGGGGTATTTATACTCCCTTAAGCCCATGGACCTATGACCCATCTTTCCTTTTTGGTCCATAATTAACTCCATCTAATTAGCCTACTTATCTTTCCATCTTTGTTATTTTATTATTTATTTATCAACTCAATTAAACTTGTCCATCATAAGAAATAATATATAAAATATTATTATTTGAAATTTTGGGATGTTACAAGTCTTCTCTCCTTAAAGAGATTTCGTCCCCAAAACCTAACTCTTAATTAAACAATGCTGGGTAAAATTTGCGCATTTCTTCCTCAACTTCCCAACTTCCATATCACCTTCACTAAGGGAATGACTTTATGACGAAGCTGCTTTTCCTTATGGTCCACTATCTCAATCGGCTGTTCAATATAGTTTAACTGTTCATCAATATCCATTAATGGCACATGAGACGTGTCATCAGCCAGACATATTCTCAGATGAGAAACATGGAAGGTTGAATGAATTCCTTCTAACTCATCGGGTAAATCTAGCTTGTATGCTACTTCACCCACACGATCTGAGATCTTAAACGATCCAATGTATCTCGGACTCAACTTCCCTCTTTTCCTAAAACGGATAATCCTTTTCCAAGGTGAGACCTTGAGCATCACATTGTCACCAACGTTAAACTCAATCGGTCGTCGCCGCTTATCGGCATACGACTTCTGGCGGTCTTGAGCGGCCTTCATTCTTGCCTTAATCTGATCGAACTTTGAAGACGTTTCCTGAACAAATTCTAAACTTCCCATCTCTTTCTGACCAATCTCTCCCCAACATACCGGGGTTCTACATCGTCTACCATATAGCATCTCTAACGGTGGCATACCAATACTTGAATGGTAGCTATTGTTATAGTAGAACTCTGCTAGATGCAGGTGATTATCCCAACTACCTCCAAAGTCTAGAACACAAGCACGTAGCATATCCTCAAGGGTTTGGATCGTCCTTTCAAACTGTCCATCTGTTTGAGGATGATACGCCGTACTGATGTTCAACCTCGTTCCCATGGCTTCATGGACCTTCTTCCAAAACCTCGAAGTAAACAGTGTATCTCTATCAGACATGATCGATAACGGTACTCCATGTTTAGTCACAACCTCTTTAATGAACAAGCTTGCTAACGTTTCTGACGAGATAGCCTCTCGTATGGGCAGAAAGTGAGCACTCTTGGTTAAACGGTCTATAATTACCCAGATGGTATCATGATGCTTAGTTGTACGAGGTAGCTTAGTTATGAAATCCATGGTGATATGTTCCCATTTCCAATCAGGTATCTCAAGTGGTTGCATTTTTCCATAAGGCTTCTGATGTTCGGCTTTGACTTGTAAACAAGTTAAGCACTTACTAACGTAATCCACCACATCATTTTTCATCCCTGGCCACCAGTAATCTCTTTTCAAATCTTGGTACATCTTTGTAGCTCCTGGATGAATTGAGTTTCTTGACTTATGAGATTCATCTAAGATTCGACCTCTAAGATCTCCATGGTGTGGGATCCACATACGGTCAAATCTGGTCTTCAAACCATGAGTGTTTTCCATCAACTCATCTTGCTGGCCGTAAATTCTTTCTTTCTTCACTAACCCTTCATCTACTAACACCTCAGACTGCACTTTGATGATTTCTTCAAAAACATTTGAATTCATAATCAGCTAGTATGACTTCACTATTGCGATGAATTCCTCATTCTAATGACTTAATGCGTCGACGACCACATTAGCTTTAGCAGGATAGAATTTAATGTCGCAGTCATAATCTTTAATCAACTTCAACCATCTTCTATGTCTCATGTTTAATTCCTTCTGCTCGAAGAAGTACTTTAAAATCTTATGATCTGTGTAGATGGTACACTTAGTACCATACAGATAATGTTTCCATATCTTAAGAGCATGCACTATAGCTGCTAGCTCTAAGTCATGTGTCGAATAAGTACTCTCATGGACTTTCAACTGTTTAGACGCGTAAGCTATTACTTTACCTTGTTGCATTAACACGCAACCCAACCCACGATATGAAGCATCAGTACAAACAACCAAATTCTCGTCACCATCGGGTAAAGCAAGGATTGGAGCTTGTGTGAGTCTCTTCTTTAATTCCTCAAAAGCTTCTTCTTGGAACCTTCGCCAACTGAATACCACCGACTTTCGGGTCATACCCGTCAACGGTGCGGCTATCTTGGAGAAACCTTCGATGAATCTCCTATAGTAGCTAGCTAACCCTAAGTAGCTTCGTATATCAGTCGGATTCTGTGAAGTCTTCCAATTCGTTATCGCCTCAATCTTAGCTGGGACCAAGGTAATCCCTTCAAGATTTATCACGTGACCTAGAAATTGCACTTCTCGTAACCAGAACGCGCATTTCGAAAGCTTAGCGTACAACTTCTCTTTCTTCAGAGTCTCCAATACTTCTCTCAGATGCTCGACATGATCAGACTCACTTCTAGAGTAAATCAATATATCGTCAATGAAGACGATGACTGACTTGTCCAACATCGGCCAAAACACCCTATTCATCATGTCAATAAATGTTGCGGGATCATTCGTTAGATCGAATGACATTACAAGGAACTCATAGTGTCCATACCGCGTCCGAAATGTTGTTTTAGGGATGTCTGCCTCTTTCACCTTTAGCTGATGATAGCCTGATCTGAGATCTATTCGTGAGAACTAACTTGAACCTTGTAGTTGGTCAAACAGATCATCAATCCTTGCCAAAGGATATCTATTCTTTATTGTAAGCTTGTTCAACTCGCGTTAGTCTATTCACATTCTCATAATTCCATCCTTCTTCTTCACAAATAACACTGGTGCGCCCCACGTGGAAACACTTGGTATGATGAAACCCTTGTCGACGAGTTCTTGCAGTTGGGACATCAATTCTTTCATCTCGGACGGCGCTAGACGGTAAGGTGCTTTCGCGACAGGTTGGGCTTCTTGTACTAAATCTATCCGGAATTCTATCTCTCGCTCCGGTGGAAACCCCGGAAGATCCCCTGGGAATACTTCTGGGTAGTCGCGCACGATAGGAACATCTTTCATTTATTTTGTCTCGGCCGTAGCGATGATAACATAGGCCAAGTAGGCACCGCACCCTCCCTTTAACAAACCCTCGGCTTTTATCATCGAAATCACATTAAGCCCATAACTTTCCTTATCACCATAAAACGTCATCACATGCAAAAAAAAATTGATCATTAGAGACTAAACTATCAAAGACTGATATATCAGTCTCGAATATATAATATCTAGGACTGATTTATCAGTTACTGGTAATATTGGAGACTGATTTTTATGTGACTGATGTTAGTGACTGATAATCAGTTGCTAATATCCTGACACCTTATTTGAGACTAAATTTCAGTCCTAAATATACCTAGGCAGTATAAGTTTTAAGAAGGAACCTTAATGACTACTGAAGTTCAGTCCCAAATACGTAATGAAAAATGGTGCAAATCTATGATGACTGATCTTCGGTCTCTAACATGGAAGAACACATTAGAGAGTGAAAGTCAGTCCTTAGTATTCCCAAAAAGGATCGAATTAAGGACTAATATTCAGTTTTTAATTTCGTTTGTATATGAAAGAATCCGTTACTAATTTTCAGTCTCTAATAACTTGGCATGAATTCTACCAATTTATGAATTGTGAAGAGTTTTAAAGGCTGAAAGTTAGTCTAAAAAAATATTTAAGATGTCGTATTCGGGACCAGTTTAAATATACATATATATATATATATATATATATATATATATATATATATATATATATACTATAGAAAAAGTCAATCCAAAGAGCATTCACAACCTACCCATCAAGTTATGTGAGTGTGGTTTTATAACTTGGGAAGTGGGCTTAGGCTGTTGTGAGCGAATGAGAGATACAATGGTTTTTCTATATATTTGAAAAGTTTTTGTATCACCCTACAAAAATTTTATTATTGTTTTAAAGTGGTTGTGAATGGATGAGAAATAAAATGTAGTAATAAAAATATAAGCAAAATGAATGTAGGTATTTTATTTTTTATTTTTTGGTGAAAATATTGATCCTTTTATATATAACACAAACCGAACTACAATTGGATAATGGGTAAGCGAGCAACAAGCTGCGCCGCTATCCCCTTTTGAATCGCAAAACCTATTCTACTAAATATAAATCCTTGGTTCCTCGGGCTCTGCGAGTCACTGTGGACCACCTTCTGCACCCGCTCCAAGAAGCGAACCGCCTCGAGAGCTAGGGATCCAAAAGTGTCGAAGGCAAATGGAATGAACACGTGCTGATTCTCCAAACACTATGTCTCAAGCTTAGCAACCTTCCTAGACTCCGCTTTCAAAACCGCCTGTCCCGGTACGAAGCCACTGTCTCTCAGCCCCACCAACGGGGACACCCCAGTGAGGTCAACACGCGCATGCTTACCCCCTGCCCAGCCAAACACAAGAACATCCGCAGGACGCAGGGTAGATCTTCCCTCACGCGGATCAGTCAAAAAGTTAACAGGTGCCTCTTTCTTGGCTGAGATCCCGGTACGTCTAAGCACATCCCATAACATATCTCTAACCCAGTCATGACGATACTTGAATCCCGGCAATTCCTTACAGTGGAGGGCATGCTCACCAAATCTATCCAAACAAACTTTTTTACAAATGGGGCATATTTTAATTAGTTTTTTTTATTGAACGGCAAGTATTTTAATTAGTTAAATACACAAACACAACTACACAAGGTCTATGCTACCTTTAGTTTTACTTGTTAAAATTTTTATATAAATACCTTTTATTTCCATTAATTAAAAAACTCCCGCTCACCAAATATTTTGAATTCTTCAAAATTTTGATTCCCGGTTTCCCTCGACCACGTTTCGAAATAATTTCCCACTAACCCTATCAGATCAGATCTCCACGCCCCCCTGATATCGATCATTGCAAAATCTATCTTCCGGCAACAAGGACACAAGGTGACCCCTGGTGTATGGTGAATCTCGCAACTCCTCACATTAGAGTAAGTTTATTTAGTCAAATTTGTTTTGGTTAATTTTATATACCTTTTATTTAGAAGATTCTATAGATATCAAGTTGATCTTTCCAAGTACTTGTCCAGAAATATCCTAACCCTTTTGTATGCTATATGAAAATATTTTGAATTGAGGATTGATCAAGTCTAGGATTGATAAAGTGGATGAAACTTCTCAAGGTAATACAATTTAATGTCTTCTATTTCTAAATTGTGGGTTTGATCTCACAAATTATTCGGGTTATTTGAATTAATTGAGATATTTAAATTCGAATTCAATTTGTATACAAAAATAAATTCTAATTGAATCAGATGTCAGGCTGTTAGTTGTTAGTATTTGTATCATAATATGTAAAGATTTGTCTCAGGCTGTGAATCCAGGCACTAATCATTTTGTGTCAATTATTTGTCTCCCTAACACTTTATTTCTTTTAAGAATCTAAAAAGAAGGAACAGGGAAGATGTATTTTGTATACTGTAAGCTATAAAAGATTCTATGCTGATGCCATAACAGATGTGTCAAAGTGGTTTCATAGAAGATAATTGAGAAGTACCACACCTGTTTCATAGCCTAATGGGGTAACTCCTAAAGTCGTAACTCGTTCATTTATGTCAATGTTTATGAACTCAAAAGTTTACGGATTTTGAAAGCACAATATTCGCACATACAAGTAACCACGCAAATGGATCAGATGGATAGCTCAAAGATAGTCAGAACGAAGACCTAGTCAGTCTAGCTAGTTAATTAAGGCTTTTTATTTATATTTGTTGGTGTTTTTTTTCTTTTTAAATACTGCTCTAACATTTAGAGTTAATGAGACATGCATTGCTTTTAAAATTTGTAATTAAAGTTTTGTGATATTTTTGGATGTATACATTGAGAATGAATTGAAAACGTATCTCAAACTGCTTTTTAGTCCTGCAAATAAACATATTAGGAACTTGCAAATACGCATTAAGAACTGAATTAAGATTACGTCTAATACTGATTTTTAGTCTATATAATAATCAGCTAGAGACTGATTTTCCGACCCTAAATAAACATATTGGAGGCTGATGTTTAGTTCTTAAAGTTATACATTAGAGACTGAAATATCATAGTATCTGAGACTATTTTGCAGTTATTGAAAAATTGTTTTGGAGACTGAAATGACGTGGTACCGGGGGACGAGTTGAGGACTGATTTTTTATTTATCGAAGACTGACCATTAGTCGTTGAAGGCGCCATGCAATGGGGACTGATCTTTAGTTACTAAAACCACTATTTAGGACTAGGCATCCGTTACTGGTTGGAGACTAGCAAATCAGTCTCCGATAACCATTAGATACTGATTAAGGAGTATCGAAGACTGAATTTTCAGTCTAAGATACCAATCTTTTTACACTACCATCCAAGGACTTTAACCTTATTATCCAACTCTTACACACTATCTGAGCTTCATACTCCGACAACCAGTCCATTCCAAAAACCACATCGAACCCTGCTAAGGTTATAACATACAAGGTAACAGGGAACTCATGTCCCTCTAACTCTATCTTACAATCGTTAACCATTTTTATTATTTAACCAAAGTGTCACTAGCGGTTTCTACTATAAAAGTTTTAGACACTCGGCATCATTTCATTTTAGCTAATTTATTAAATGGTGTAGCTACGAAACTTTTATTCGCACCCGAATCAAATAATACCGAAGAAAAAACACCGTTTACTAAAAACGTACATGTCACAACGTCTGGAATTTGTTTGGCTTGTTCCTGAGTCAGCATGTAGGCTCTGGTCTTTGGCCTTGACGGTTCAACATCTTTCTTTCCACCGCCCCCAGCTTTAGTACATTCTCTGGCCATATGACCCTTCTTCCCGCATTTGTAACATGTGGGTTCGGCGTTACACTCATGCACGTAATGCCCCACCTTCCCACATTTGTAACAGGTATTTGACCCTAGCCTGCACTCCCCACCATGAGATATCCCATACTTATGGCACACATCGGAATTGGTACCCCACTTGCACTTACCACCGTGCATCTTACCACACGTCTTACACGGCTTCCTTTCCCACACCTTTTGTTTCTTATCCTTGGGGTTCCACGACTGAGTACCAGGTCGTTTAGAAGGGACAACCCATTTTTTCTCTTTCTTCTCTTCTACCACCACATCGTCCACGGCCAGATCGTCGTAAACCATCTCTGCGAGTTCGACAGCAGAGTCAAAAGTAGCAGGTTTAGTAGTCTTGACTAATGTGCGGATAGTCTGCGGTAGCCCCCTCACATAACACTTGATTCGTTTGGCCTCAGTGTTCACCATGTATGGCACGAGCCTAGACAGGCGGTTGAATTCGGTAGTGTACTCGCGGTGTGTCATTTTACCCGCCTTCAAATTCAGGAACTTCATCTCAACCCTTTCAACTTCTGCATCAGCACAGAACCTCTTCATTACCAACTCTTACAGATCATCCCACTTCATTGCCTTTATCTCTTCCCGACTCTTTCTCTGCTCAACTGACTCCCACCAATACATTTCTTCCTCACCAAACGATTGGGTAGCATATCCCACAGCTTGATCAGGATGGCACTCGCTAATGCGGATAACCTTGTCCATAGTGGTTATCCATTGGAGAGTAGCGATTGCGTCTCCCAAACCGGTTAGCTTTGGCGGGTCACATCCCTTGAATGACTTATAGGTGCACCCGTCTTGGCCTCTCTTTCTATCATCAGCTTTCACAGACTTAGCCCCACTCGAGGCCTCCCTCTCTCCTTCCTCATCTCTCCTACCATCACCACGCGCCCATTCAGCGGTTCTTTCAAGGCTTCCAGCAGACCCTACAGGAGTCATATTCTTCACAGCAGTGGCTACAGCTTGAACAATAGCTGCTTGAATTGCGGGATCCAGTTGAACCCCTTCGTTGTTGTTCGATTTTCTTCCAGTTGCGCTTCCTTCATCTCCGGTGTTGGAAGCTGTTTCGACCAAAGGTCGTTGGACACGACGAGGCCTACCACGACGTCCAGTGCGACCTCCAGCTCTCACAATTCCTCCAGCTCCCAAATTTTCTCCCGTCCCAGCCATCGTATTCTAAAAGGGAAAACACAAACGTCATCACTCAAGGAACTATTTAGTACAAGGATAGTAAGGCTAACATGTAATAACAGTGGCCAGTTGTGATTAGCTGATCACGTTACTTTCCGTGTCCTATACACTTCCTCTTATGAGTCTATTTGTGTTGATTTTACTTTCAAACAGTCAATCAAATCAAACGATCAATTTATCCTGTCCCTAACATTCACTTATCCTTTCTTTAGCAATTAACATTAATTATTCAATCATACACTTTACCTTTACTGAGCTTACTTAAATATCATTCTATGTTCGAGTCTAAGCATGTAGGATGCTTAAATCTCTCGAACTTTGCTCTGATACCAACTTGTAAGGCCCCGTTACTGGTGCCTCACATTTGGAGGTTGGATTTACTCATAAACACAGTTCTAAATATCATAGTTAGTTAAAACATTTCGCGGAAGTAATAAAACTTAAACCATTCGTTACAATCATCCAAAATCTTGTCTTTTAAAACATAACGTAAAATATAGTAATAAACATCATGACAAATCTTCATATGCCAGTCTAGTCCGGGAATCAAAGCGGCGATTTCTTTAGCAACCATAGCGGGCATCCGATGACCGGAGCTCGGTTTGAGAGTTTTGCGACGAAGTGGAGGCATTCTAAAATAATAAAAGAGAAATGATATAAGTTTGGGGTAATTGATATAAGTATGAGGGAAATAAGTAAATATTGGGTTTTAATGATTGTGAGTCCTAGAGTTATGAGGATGAGAATATTAGCAAAAACTATTTTATACTTGAATCAAAAGATAAAATGTATGTATATATATATATATAAGTTTCAAACTTTTGATATTCGAAAATTGAAGGGTTTGAGATATTGAAATTCATATATAGTTGGGAAAATCGTACATGAACTACCATGATTTGACATCCCGACCAATAAAACTTATATCAAATAATATATGGAGTCGAACATGTGCACGTATCACGGCGTCTTTCATGTTGTTGAATCAAATCTCGATAATAACATGTAATAAAAACAGAGATACAACGAGATATTAAAAATATTTGTCCACGTATCACTGTGGGTTTTATGTTTCCAACACCAAAATATACGGAGGCAACCAGAACGCTTGCATTTGACAACTTAAAGTATTGACATGTATAACATGGTTCGTTGGCCTAGAAGACGAACACTACAATTCAACCATCCCAGGTAAGTAAATCACCTCTGATTCTTGGAATCTTTTTATCAAATGATCGTTTCATAGTGTTTCGCCCTCTATGATGGCTTCAAACCCATTATAAATGCAACCTTTAAGGTGTAACATCCCGAAATTTAGACCCATCATTTTTAATAGTGAATTAGTAATAATAAAATATATCATTTACCATGCTCCGGTTTTAATGAAACTTTGGTCGAAACGTAGGTAATGACGAGCTCACCTCAAAAACGTATTTGTCATTTTAAGAAACGCTATATTTTAAAAGTTGTAAGAGAAAACACCATCTCTTTTAAATTAATTATATTAATTTAATAATAGTAATAAAATAATAATAATAATAACGAATACGTTATGGAGTGCACCGAATTCAAAAAGAAAAGAATAATAATGATGATGATAACAACAAGAAGACAAAAATAATAATATAAAATACATATCTTTCAAATTGAATGATTGGTAATTCAACCGAGAACGAAAAAAAAAGGATGGCCTGCATGTTGAATTATTCGTCCATTTATATCTCACCACATGCGTGATTTACTGAATCATTTAAGTGCCAGTATGTAAACGACATAAGAGTAGATCACCTGATCCAATTAATAGACATCCAAATAATTGGACTGAATTATAGATTGGCCATATAAGCGAATTTATCATTCGGCCACTTCCAATCACCCATACTCATTCACTATCAAAGATATTCTAAACATGCTCCTATAATATATTGCATCAAACAAAGTCTCTGTGATACGATTTAAGGAACTTCGGCAAGCCGCAATTCGTTTAGCCGTTCACCACCTTCGCGACATAGAATCTGACTCGAAACAATTGATCAGGCAGAAATCTATAAACCACAAAGGAGACAAGTGAGTTTCATGATGCCCCTTTTTAACTCTTTTTAAGTTTTTGGGCTAGCATGTACACTTAAATGATTTTGCTTGAAGAACCGTTTAAATTATCTTGCATAGGCTTATTTATATAGGATAGGCCTTGAACTAATAATATTGAATGATGTATGGATGTTTATGTATATATATTATTGAATGGCCAATAATTGGCGAATGATGTAGTCGTTATCGATTACGGATGTTACGTATGCCTACTTCGTGTTTGCACGCGTTGATGGAATGTTACGTGTTGGGGTTGTACGTTTTCTCGGCCCTGAATGTTATTATTGAATGTTATATATATATTTATATATAGGAAAGCATGTATAGAGATGTTTATATATGAGAATGATTACCTATTATTATTTTCGATATGGTTTTTCTACAGGGACTACCGTAGCTTACGGTAGCCACCATAGCATACTGTGGCTTCTGAGGAATAAAAATCTATTATTATTAAATATGTTATTCATTTAAACTTGAACTCACTCAGTTTAAGCTGAATTTGTGTACATGTTAGTGTGAGTTTCATGTTAAGAGGAGGATGCTTACCGCTTGGACGTGCTTGAGACTACTCGGTCGGTTGAAGGCATACTTAGTCGGAAGTTTCAATAAAATTAAACATTCTCTTTTAATGTTTTATTAAATACATTTTAACTTGATTTTGGGAATTTGTGTTATAAATTATGTTTTCTGCTGAACCTATACTCTGAATTGGTTATTTAAATGAAACGAGCTGTTTAAGTTTAGGTACTTTTGTAAGCATCATTGAATGAGTACCAACTGTGGGATCACCGGGAGACGGGGTCTTACAAGTTGGTATCAGAGCCATGGTTCGAGGGATCCGAGCATCCCTGAATGCTTGGACTCGAACTGTAAGAAAAGAGACCAGTATGCCCACCGTGAGTAGCTGCACGCCAAAAGGTAAGTTAAATTATTTAGTCATTTAATAATACCTAGGCTTCGATCCAAGCGAAGAAGTATTGTTATTATGAAATTATTTACTTGATTATTTATATTAAAAGGGGGTATCCTTACCTTGAAATATATATATATATATATATATGTATATTTCTCAACTAACGTAAGTAAAGTTATGTAGGTTACTATAAGTAAAGTATGGAAAAGAATATATATGCTAGCTAAATTTCTAAGGATGCGAATAATAAAATAGGTGTATGTGCAAATATGTGTATAATTGCTTAAATACTAACATAAATAAAGTCATGAACGGAAGTAGTTAGGACAAGAAAGGTATTTTGTCTAGTTAACCACAACTGGCCATTGTTGTTAACCAACATCTTACTAATCTTGTACTAAATGGTTCCCGTAGTGTCGTTGTTTATGTCGATATAGAATAATTGGGTTTAACAATCAAGTTAAAAATATAAATATATATATATATATATACACGACGTGTGAATACAGAACATACATATTTCAAGGCTTAGACCTTAATTATAATCGTATAAATAACCATTGGAATACTCTCCAATACATCAAATACAAAAAAAAATGTCTGTAAAGAAAATTATATGATAAAAGCATCGATAGTAGGACAACCAGGCGCTGGCTATGATATCTAGCCGTATCTAAAGTATTTTGACTGTTATCAAGATTCCAAACACTTTACAGAAAAGGTGACTGATTACTTCGACGTTTTCTGCCACTAAAGGTTTAGCACGTATAACAGTAACACTATCATTGCAAACTAATTGTTAGATAGCAGAAATTTCTACAACAGTAACCTTATCACTTTAATGTCTATCACAGTACAGAAACTGTTCTCAAAGAGTATCATAGAAGCTTTAATCAATCATGATGAGTAAACCTAGAAATCTCTATTTAAGAAACTCACAACTGAAGCTAAAACTTCAAACCAACCAAATTCCTCGCATAGCTCATACCCAAAACAATCTATATTCAATATGATGGCAAGTCGTCAGCCCTCTACTCAATCAGCTGCTGAATCCTCAAACGCAGCAGGAATACGTGCACAGACCGAAGACCACCCATTCATTCAGTTTAAGGATTTTCATGCCTACGTAAGATATCAAGTCCTCAAAGAAATAAATGTCAAAACTATTAATAGTATTGACTGGAATCAAATACGAACAATCGACCCACATTATCGATTGGCAAGTTTGCTACCAATGGATACACCATGGCGTCGATTCTTCGATATCCTAGAACCTTCATACAACGAACTCATATATGAATTCTGGTCCACGTTTTATTTTGCACCTCGCAAAAATCTTACTAGTCCATCTATGCACTTCAGACTCAGGGGACAGAAAGTTCAGATGTCACTAACCGAATTCGCTTTACGCTTGGGTATTTATTCTGCGGATGAGGTTAACTCATCTATATTTACAGAAGCTCTAATCGACATTCCCGCTCATATACATGATTATGGGAACATGCATTCAACAAAAGAATGGGGTTCAAATAATTACTCTACTTCTTATATTGATCCTTTGTAACAATATATGCACCTTGTTATTGTTAACACGATCAGAGAGTGTACGACTAACTTACAAAGGGTTAGTTCAACCGACCTCTTTCTTCTTCACAGTATATTCAAGTCAGTTCCATGTAATATTGTTTATTTTCTTGCTATGAACTTTGAGCAATATAAAAAAATCGATATCCGAAAAACCTCTTTGGAGGATCATACATAACCAGGATAGCCAAATCCTTAGATATTTTAATCGATCAGGTTATCCAAGTATTATCTCCACCAAGACAACCTGGATATGTAGGTGTTGAAGATATCAAGATAATTCCTGATTTCTTACAACCCGAGATTGCCCCACTTTTCTTAGAAAGTACCACACCTCAAAAATTGCAACAGGAATTGATGCAGTTTCCTCCATCATCATTTTACCGACATGATTTACGGTCACAGTTACCATCTGTGATTGAACATGTTTCAATCAACACACCTCAGACACACCATTATCAAACACAAACACCTAGCTTCTACCGGTCGCTTTCACCCTTATGGTCCGAGCAAGGAATAATACCACCATTCTTTTTCGATGAGAACATGTTAATTCAAGACATGACAACGACAGACCAACCTCTGTCACCGTTATGGCAACAACAAAATCTTCCACAACTGACAGATCATCAGGAACAACCACAACCATCCAACGAAGAAGCCGGACCAAACACGGTACCTCCAGTAAACCCGCCTCCAGACCAAACGAGGATAGACAGAGCCAGAACAGTTGAACAGGTCAGGAGGATGGCCTTGCAAATTGAATGGCTAAAACAAAGGAATAAGTGGCAGGAAGAAATGTTAAGGCGGATAGCTAATACTATTTCCATACAGATCACTTCACCACCTCCACCTATCGAAATTGACTCTGGGTCTGAATCTGACCCTGATTCTGATAAAGACTAAGTTATATGCAGACACTGGTCTTTTACTGGCAGACCCTAAAGAACTGGAATGCATTCATTTGATTTCAATTTCCTCTGTTGTTTACAATTTGCAAAACCTAGGTTGCCTCCAAAACTTAGGGAGAGAATTTTTCTCTTAAGCAATGAGGTGTGGAAAAAGTGGCGCCAAGAGGAGCAAAGGCCACCATTCTGTGGAATTTTTAAAAGTGCTATGAAAAGGAGAGCAAAAAGATATGAACGATGTATGGGATGTGGGAACTGGTCTCAAGAAGGAAGGTGTAGAACGAGTCAAACTCAATCCCAGTATGAGTATACTTAACTGATAAGGATGGGCGCTATTAGGTATAAAACCGAACGGTCCATTAGAATCGGGAGTCATGTTCACCACACGATTGAGGAAGAATTGACCCACATCTTGAACAAAACTGGTCTTAACGATCTGACCTTAAAAGAGTCACTCGGTTTGTAAAAGGGGGGAAATTGGCCGTCCCCTGGAATCGAACCCGGGTCTAGGCCAAATCCCATCCTCTTTCGCGCACTAGCCAACCATTGGCCTAAGTGCCTAGTGTTGTTATATAATCTCTTTTAATAATTATAAGTACATATGTGTTTATATATAACAAATCATATCAAATAAGAATTTTTATGTTTCTTATACAAACACGTCCGAAAGTTCGAAAGATATTAATTTAAAGATATATGAACGGAAAAATCTAAGAAATGCTATAAATGATTATAAGTACGAACTCTGAAGGAGTCGGGCAAAGTAAATGGTAGGAAGAAACCTACCGGAAAGTCAATATATATATATATATCAATACAGAAATTGCCCGATGAGCTCGCTGGGATCCATCCTACTTTTCACGTGTCTCATTTGAGGAAATATTTGACAGAGAAGGAGGCCCATGTGCCTCTGGGTGATATTGAGCTCGATAATAAGTTGAACTACATTGAGGAACCTATCGCTATTCTTGAGCGTTAGGAAAAGCGTTTGAAGAATAAGGTGGTTAGGCAGGTTAAGGTGCAATGGAAGCACCGTAAGGATCCCGAGCCTACATAGGAGTCCGAAGATGAGATGATGAAACTCTATCCGCAGTTGTTCCTTTCGCATCGGGATTCGGGGACGAATCCCATTGTAAGGGGGGTAGACTTGTAACATCCCGAAATTTTGAGCCATCATTTTTAATAGTGAATTAGTAATAATAAATTATATCATTTACCATGCTCCGGTTTTAATGAAACTTTGGTCGAAACGTAGGTAATGACGAGCTCACCTCAAAAACGTATTTGTCGTTTTAAGAAACGCTATATTTTAAAAGTTATAAGAGAAAAAAACCATCTCATTTAAATTAATTATATTAATTTAATAATAGTAATAAAATAATAATAATAATAATAATAATAATAATAATAACGAATAAGTTCTGGAGTGCACCGAATTCAAAAAGAAAAGAATAATAATAATGATGATAACAACAAGAAGACAAAAATAATAATATAAAATACATATCTTTCAAATTGAATGATTGACAATTCAACCGAGAACGAAAAAAAAAGGATGGCCTGCATGTTGAATTATTCGTCCATTTATATCTCACCACATGCGTGATTTACTGAATCATTTAAGTGCCAGTATGTAAACGACATAAGAGTAGATCACCTGATCCAATTAATAGACATCCAAATAATTGGACTGAATTATAGATTGGCCATATAAGCGAATTTATCATTCGGCCACTTCCAATCACCCATACTCATTCACTATCAAAGATATTCTAAACATGCTCCTATAATATATTGCATCAAACAAAGTCTCTGTGATACGATTTAAGGAACTTCGGCAAGCCGCAATTCGTTTAGCCGTTCACCACCTTCGCGACATAGAATCTGACTCGAAACAATTGATCAGGCAGAAATCTATAAACCACAAAGGAGACAAGTGAGTTTCATGATGCCCCTTTTTAACTCTTTTTAAGTTTTTGGGCTAGCATGTACACTTAAATGATTTTGCTTGAAGAACCGTTTAAATTATCTTGCATAGACTTATTTATATAGGATAGGCCTTGAACTAATAATATTGAATGATGTATGGATGTTTATGTATATATATTATTGAATGGCCAATAATTGGCGAATGATGTAGTCGTTATCGATTACGGATGTTACGTATGCCTACTTCGTGTTTGCACGCGTTGATGGAATGTTACGCGTTGGGGTTGTACTTTTCTCGGCCCTGAATGTTATTATTGAATGCTATATATATATATTTATTTATTTATAGGAAAGCATGTATAGAGATGTTTATAGATGAGAATGATTACCTATTATTATTGTCGATATGGTTTTTCTGAAGGGACTACCGTAGCTTACGGTAGCCACCATAGCATACTGTGGCTTCTGAGGAATAAAAATCTATTATTATTAAAGATGTTATTCATTTAAACTTGAACTCACTCAGCTTAAGCTGACTTTGTGTACATCTTAGTGTGAGTTTCAGGTTAGGAGGAGGATGCTTACCGCTTGGACGTGCTCGAGACTACTCGGTCGGTTGAAGGCATATTTAGTCGGAAGTTTCAATAAAATTAAACAATCTCTTTAATGTTTTATTAAATATATTTTAATTTGATTTTGGGAATTTGTGTTATAAATTATGTTTTTCGCTGAACCTATACTCTGAATTGGTTATTTTAATGAAACGAGCTGTTTAAGTTTAGGTATTTTTGTAAGCATCATTGAATGAGTACCAACTGTGGGATCACCGGGAGACGGGGTCTTACATAAGAGATCTTAAATAACGGGATCCAAATTAAGTTTGTGATCCATAAAACAAAATATAAAAAAACTAATGTTTTTGCGTTTAAGGTAAGGACACATTGGAATACTATGAGAGTGTGTGCATGTGTATATTTTGGAGTTTAAATGAAACATATAAGAAAAAAACTATATAAATGTAATGAACAATCAAGTAGGGTAACACGTATAAGCAACACGTATAACGACCCTAAAGCAAAACTATACTAGGTCGTTACGTCTAACAGCTTATCCTATAGTCTTGGTTCTGATACCAATCTGCCACACCCCGACCAAAGGCGGCGGAATATCCCGGGGCGCAACGAATTGCCCATGAACACAAGATACTATTAAAGTGACAATATTTAATCAACTCATTAATTTCATTCAATCACAAAAGTAGCACATCTTGTTAATACAAATAAACACCATATACAAGAAATAAATATTGTTCATTCTTCTAATAACCTCGCGGTATAAAATAATGGTGTCTTCAAACTCCAAGTCAAGTAATAATCAAACCTGTAACAATGCATAAAATAATATTTGTCAACACGTATGTTGGTGAGCGATTTCATAGTTTTGAGTATATATAATATGAGCGAAATCCACAAACGTATATGAGACTATAAACAAAAGCATCAATCATGGTATATAAAACATATGTAAATGAGGATCCTTTCTAATCCGTAACAACCGACATACTCGGATAATGATGCCCTTGCTACTTGCACAAGGCTAAGTAGTTAGGGGTGTGTATGATCATACTTATTGCGTTCCACAACAACATAAAATAAACACTCGTGCACGTAAAGCATATGAAACATACAACACATAATAGAGCAAGTATTCTAAGTATCATACTGTAAGGCCCTGTTACCGGTGCCTCACATTTAGACGTTGGATTTACTCATAAACACGGTTCTAAATATCAGAATTAGTTAAAACATTTTGCCGAAGTAATAAAACTTAAACCATTCGTTACAATCATCCAAAATCTTGTCTTTTAAAACATAACGTAAAATATAGTAATAAACATCATGACAAATCTTCATATGCCAGTCTCGTCCAATCCTGCCATGTGCCCTCCTCAAGCCAACTGTCTCAATCTATTCACCTGCTTGCATACTAAAAGTCAGCTACGCTAAGTGAGTTCTAGTTAATACAAGTAACATACAATACATTCTTATATTAAATACTTGACCTTCTTTACTTTCTTTCATACATACATAAGTATATACTTTCATTCTTACTTTCATACTTTCCTTTTTTCGTACTTCATATTTTACCTTTCTTTACATACATACTTATACGTTTTAACGAGCCTTTCGCCCTATAACCTCATAGATATTATTAGGGCCTGCCACCCTTAAAGAGCCTCTCGCCCTATAACCTCACAGATATTATTAGGGTCTGCCACCCTCCTTCGCATATATTATTAGGGTCTGCCACCCTTCTTCACAGATATTATTAGGGTCTGCCACCCTTTACCGTCAATTCCTTCATATCATACTTTCATTTTCTTTTTATATATTTTGTATACTTTCTTACATACTCATTAATCTATAACATACATACATCATACATACAACATATATAAATAATCACATCTTGAAACTATTTCCTAACAGTGCATGCAATATCCGAAGATCGTTCATGTAACGTCAAGCATTCATTAATAATCTTCACATATATCATAATAGGCATACACTTACCACTTAAGGTAAGTGTATTAACTAATCACATCGAGTATGCACACAGCCCCGAAAAGATAACAAGGAATGGGGCTAGAAACTCACCCGGATCCTGTTACGCTCTCCGTTAATCGTTATTCCATTCTTTAACAGAGCCTGGCTAACTGTTAAATATGTATTTGTTAATTAATAGTATAATTATTTAAGTTGGTATTTTAATTAACCAACACACTTTCTGAGTTGGGCTTTTCTAGATTAATTGATACAGGGGGCAAGTTAGCTAATACAGTCCCATTGTCTATCACAGCACATGAGCCCAACTGGCCAGGCCCATAGTCACCCGAGAACTATGTGGCCGAGAACTCAAAGCAGAGAACTCAGGTTGGCCGAGAACCCATGTGTGACCGAGATCTATGTTTTGACCAAAAACCCATAAGATGGCCGAGAATCCTTGGTGACCGAGAACTCGTATTGGCCGGGTTCTTGCGTTGACCGAGAACTCAAGGCAGGTTCAGGTCACCGAGAACCCAGGTCTGATGCTTTCAGCCCATATTTTCTTCTATAAATCCGTTCTAGGCTCAAATAACAGTTAACGATCTATAATCACAACCTTAAACCACCTATTTCCTATTTTCCTTAATCGTTTTACACCCGTTAGCCCCTCGGTTTCAAGTTCTAACTCGTTTTAGTCGTAAAGCTTGAGCCTTTAAATCATAAAAACGTTCTGTAAGTTAGATCTAGGGTTTCCTTTAAGAACCATATCTAACCATGAGTTCATTAAGTCCTTTTTAATCATCAAGTTTGCATTTTTATGAAACATCTAGACCCGATCTACTCTAGGATTAAGTTTTATGACAAACCGTTCACAAAAACGTAACCTTTAAACGTAAAAAACATACCTTTAGACATTTGTAAGGTCACAGCTAGCTTGATACGCGAATCTTGGACTTGTTAGCTCACTAGTATGATCGAAGATCCTATGTTATGATGCTTGGTTTTGGGTTCGGATGGTGGTCGGCGGCTAGGGGAGGTGTATTTGTCTTAAGTGTGTGTTTTATGGTGTATAGAGAATAAGATGGATAATATGGATGGAAATGGAAAGGATTAGGGTTTAAGGGGTATTTATACTCCCTTAAGCCATGGACCTATGGCCCATCTTTCCTTTTTGGTCCATAATTAACTCTATCTAATTAGCCTACCTATCTTTCCATCTTTGTTATTTTATTATTTATTTATCAACTCAATTAAACGTGCCCATCATAAGAAATAATATATAAAATATTATTATTTGAAATTTTGGGATTTTACACATACACCCGAAAGTTTGTGGTTTGAAGATAGAGTATTATAAATCGTACTCACGTGAAATATGTAACTTGAACGATAGTTTGCAATAAAACGGGGGAAAGGTAGGTTCAACGGGAAAGACCTAGATTAAAAAGGGTCTTGATTTAGTAGATGGTTTTGGAATCTTTTATTGTAAAATAACTTGACAACTAACATAAATAATTAAAGTTTGAAGGTTAAAATGTAAACACATAAGGAATTAAAGTAATGATTTTTGAAAAGTAAATTTACTCGAAGTCGGGTCTCGGTATTCTATGTATTAGTTTTTACTTAACCTTTTTTAAGTCGGGTCTCGGTATTCTATGTATTCTATGTATTAGTATTCTATGAGATAACTCAATGAAATCAAAGGAAGCTAAACCAAGTGTGTAGTTCTAGACGTCCGTTAAGCGAGTGTTTGGTTTTGTCGGTCCAAACTTGTTATAAGATCAAGTTATATTCAACATACCAAGTGTTTTGAGAAAACAATTTAAATTAGTTTATAAAATAGTTTTAGAGAAAATATGAGATTCGGTGGCTCAAAACATACTAGCGTGTCTTAAGCGAGTGAACTCGGTTTAGTTCGGTCTTGGTTCGGTCCTTTACTCGGAATAAAACCGAGGATGGTTGCCAAATACCCAATACCATAGAACTTATTAAAATTAACTTAGAAATTATAATATACAAATCTTGTAGCATATTAATAAATCATTTTAAATATAAAGTATTTTAACAAAAGTTCGGTTTTGGTTCGGTCATTAACTCGGAATGAAACCGAGGATGGTTGTCACATATCCAATACCATAGAACTCATTAAGATAAACTTAAAAATAATAATACTCAAATCTTTCATACAATATGTTAACAATAAAGTATTTAAACAAAAGTTCGGTTTTGGTTCGGCTCGTGACTCGGGATAAAACCGGAAATGGGGGCCACATACCCAATACCATTTAACTATAAAAAATTATTTAGAAACTAAAAGTAAGTAAGAACTAAACAATATTGATAAGCATAAACAAAATTAAAGCATAAGCTAAGTATATATCAAGGACTATAATAGTCCTCCATGTAGCCTTGCCTTGTAGCACAACACTTCAACCGACCGTGACCGGAGAAGTGAAAGATGAAGTAAACAAGGGGTGAATATTATATATACGTTGCAACATCAATATTTAAGTAAAAAAATTAGTTAGAACAAGGTTTGCATTAGTTTGACCTTAAGTAATCAAACTAACAAGAGGTTGAAGATGAAGACTTGGGTTGAGAGAAAGTGTGGAGAGAATACTTAGATCTAGATTGGGGAGAGTTCGAGGAGAAAGAGTAACAAAAATGGGTGCATTTGACTTGTATTTATGGTGGAAAAAGCAAGGGTTGCCCATAAGGGTTATCCATTAGTTTAAAACACCCCTGTAGCTTTGGTTGTTTGGTGATTTGGGTCCCTGAAGTTCGTTTTTAATAATAAAAGGATGTTTTCTTGATCTGACAATTGTGAAACATAAACAAACATAAAATCCAACATTTTAATTAATGACGAAGAATCCGAAAGATAAAAACGGGTTGGGTTTTTTGATACAAATACAAATGCAAGTTAAACCGAAAAATAACAAATGTTGCATTTGTGAATCCCGATCCTTGATGACAAAAACGAAAGAGTGAAATTGGATTAGAAGATTATTATCAATGCAAATTCGTGATATTGAAATAATGTTGCGGGATATGGATGGTACGCAAATGACGTTTTTAAGAATAAACGAGGTGTGTGATGTGTTAATGATAATTGAACCAATGAGTTGTAGGTAAACACGAACCGTCACCGATAACGAGTTCTTATGTTGCATCGTATGTAGCGTGGAGAGATAGATTGTTAAGTTATTTGTACGTGGTGAGAAGCTACGGAGTCGAACAACCAGTTGGTGGTGGGAGTTGCAGATGTGTTCATCATGTTGGCTTGGGCTCCTTTAACCTGAGAGTTGAGATTGTAAGATGGTTTGACAACATTAGGGTTTACCTGTTTGAATAGGGAGCAGTTTGCAAGCAAGTGACCACGTTCATGGCACCATTGGCATTTTCCGAGAAACGGGCGTGCACAGTAGATGGATTGTGGTTTGGCCCGTTAGGCGTTGGAAGTAGTCCGGCCAATGGTGAACCATGAAATTGACGGGATGTGACAGGTTGATGTGAGTTATTCCAAAACTTATATCGTTTATCTTGAACATGGAAAGCTGATGCGGGTTGATGTATCCCACTGTTAACAGTTTGTTGTGCAAGAGTTAGCTCATGGTTAATGAGTTTTTCATGCAATTCATGGAAGGAAATAGGGATGTCTGGGGCATGTACGGAGTCAAGGGCTGATTTGTAGGAGACTTGATCAAGCCCATTTAAGACCACCTCATTCACATCCTCCTGGTCCATCTTTTTGCCAAGAATGGCTAGTTCATCGACAATAGTTTTGATGGTTTGCATATATTCAGTGATTGATTGTGTTGGGGTTTTAGTTAGTTGTTTCAAACGGTGTTGCAATTGTTTGATGTGTCCCCGTGATGGTAAGGCATAGGTGGCTGCCAAGATCTTCCAAGCTTCATGAGAAGAGGATGCATGGGTGATGAGAGGTATGATGGGTGGAGAAAAGCTGCCAACAAGGGCTCCAAACAACAACCGATCCTGATGAAACAGTGGGTGTGGAAGAGCCTTCAGCTGCAACAGTGGGTGCTGGGGGCAATTAACGTGCCATCAATGTATTTATATAAACCAAGGCCATGAAGGAACGCCTCAATTTGTGTTTTCCATCCCAAATAGTTGGTGGATGTGAGTTTGAGGGTGCTAGGAAACGTGACAATGGTGAGGTCTTTTAGTTTGTTGTTTGTGAGAAGGGAATCCGACTGATTTTCGGGCATATTTTTGAGCGGAGAAGAAGAACAAGAATTGATTGGAGATTGAGATTTTGAACTGGGCTGCTATTTCATTAGACTTGTGATTTTGATTTTGAACAATGGGCACTTCAATATTTATCCCTTACACTTGTGATTTTATTAACAAAGTTTGGAGATACATATGCACGGAAGAAATGAGAAATCTTAGGAGCTAAATTAGCTATACAATAATTACATATAATGACTTGACTAATATATTCATATTAAATACAATTAGCATAATCAGTGGGATATTACTTAACGGCTTCCACCCTCCTGCCGTTTTTTCTTGAGTTTATGTTTAGAGGTTAAAGCTCGTAGAAGGGTGCTGCGAGTTATCTACTTTTACAAACAATTAAATAAACCACCTACAAACGCAGAAGGGTATCCTAAACCACCTAAAAGTACAAAAATTCCAAGTGTAAATATAGTGTATACTGTGTTTTAAATGAAACTTATACTTATTAAGCACCCAATTATGAACTCCTTGTACAATAGCAATTATCAAGTTAAAAGTCTACCAAATCCAGTTAGGAGGTGTTTGAGATTCCTTATTTTTACCTCCTTATAAATTATCAACTTTTGTAAGTTAAAAAGGTGTTTGGGTAATGTAACATTTTTAAGTTTTTAAAGAAGAAAAAAGGAGTTTTGATAAGTAAGAAATGTAACTTATCAAAAACTCCTTATTTAAGTCAAAATGAGGTGTAAATAAGGAATCCCAAACACTATGCTTATTCTAAGAACAATTTACAATTGAGTGAACATTATATTATCTTCCACGTGGTTAATTTAACTCTACTTATTCAAAATCAAGTACATGCATCCATTTGGTTATGTTTAAAGTGAGATATATATTGCTACTGAGTTTCAACCCTACTCATACATGTTAATTTCGAAATCCATTCAAACAAGTTTGAACATGGAGGTAGCCTCGATAATCTAAACCAATGGTTTTACTCAATCATTCGAAACCCGCAAAACAAGCTCCGATGCAAACCAGAATTATTGATTTCATTCAATAACAATTACAATATATGGAGACAAACCAGAATCGTGATACACTCAATTTAAAAAAAATGAATTCACTAAACAATTTCAAACATATAAAACGGTTATAACCCATCATATCCAATGTTTACTCACTAATCAATTTTAGAGTTAGAAGAACGCTCAATTCATCCGTTTTCAACTCACAGTTTGGCACCAAAACAGTATGAAAATTTAAACAAAAAAGGATAATATTTTTAAACAGAAATAATTTAGCATCTACTTTTTCAAACACATTATGGCCCTAAAATCTTACAAAACAATTAGACTAAAATGTTGACAAGTCAACATGACCCGTTTCTGACTGTGAAACCTTTTATCGTACAATGACCCAACCATCAATGTGGTTAGGCCTTTATCGTTCATTATGTATATACAAGCGAACGTAAATGGGCCCACCATTACACCTAGTAACACGGGATGGCTGCAAAATGGAACCCTTGTGCACCCCTCCATGAATAATAAGCAATTCGAGTCTCGTAAAACCCTAAACAAATAATCATTATTAGTGAGGCTAACCCGTTTACTTTAAAAGTTTATAATTTTATTTAATAAATTACTTGTCTATAAAGTTCAAATTAAAATTGACAAAAATGAGTTTTAATGGTTGGGGTGTAAATGGGCCTAGACGTTCGTAAGCTACTTGAGATTGACTCATTAAAAGCTCGAAACTAGCTGGAGACTACGTTAGACTTCAATTATAAATGGCTTGAGCTTAAGTTAGACCTAACTTGATAAATGAGCCAAGTTCAAGCTTGAAAAAGTACTGATGAGCTGACCTCAAGCTTGAAAGGCTATTAACAAGCCAGACTTAAGCTTAAAAACTATTAACGAGCTGATCTCAAGCTTGAAAATTATTGACCGGCCAAACTTGAGCATTAAGCATAAAGGTCAAAATGAACCAAGCCCTCGTTTACTACCTTTGTTAACAAGTTGATCGCCACATGCTAGAACCGTATACTCTTATTTAATTCATTACTTATTTAAAAAATTCAAAGCGAAATGAACAAAAACGAGCTTAACTAGGGTTGTCACTTTTACCCAAAACCCAATTCGAAAAACCACGTACCCGAACCCGAATTAACCTGACTCGAAAAACCAGAACCTGAAACGAAGTAATTTGGGTTAGTTCTTAGGTTTGATTTATAAGATTTAGGTCAATCCAAAAAACATGAATAAACTTTGAATTTAAAATTTAGTATATTTTTATGTATAATAGGCTAAGTTTTAGCCTCTAAAGTTATCAAAATCTGGCTCTAATCAATAATTTTTGATCGATTGCTTATTATTAGTTTATGTTTTCCGTTGTAAATATTATGAATCGATTGCTTATTATTAATTTATGTTTTCCGTTTATTACTAATAGCAACCGTAATTAAACAATCAAATCACGCCCAATTGAATACGATTATGGTTCGAGTTAGTTTTACTCTTCTTTTGAACTGTTTTATCAAGTTACGTTAATTTATTATTTGATTATTTGTGTTATAGACAAAAAAGAATATGTTGTTTTAATTTTAGCTTTTTATTTTTAAAATTTTGTGGTTTTGTGTTTTTTTCTAGGATACTCGAAAGCAGATTAAGCCAACCCGAAAAAACCAGAACCCAAAAAATCGGTGAAAGATTTGAGTTGAGTTTCGGGTTAAGATTAAAAACTTTGAAACCCGAAAAACCCAACCCGAAAAACAAAAAACAAACCCAAAGAACACACTTAAGCTTAACGCCTTAACGGGCTAGTCCCCACACCTCTTTTGATTTACAGATAAAGTCAAAATAATATGTGGCGAAGCTTGGACTAAGATGCCGGGGGAGCCGGACTCAAAATGTATTAAATAGACTTGAAAACGAGGGGGTCAGGCTGAAATTTTAGAACGAAAAAGGCTAAATTTACACTACGTACAAAAAGTTTTTGCCGAAAACAGGTAAATTTACACTACATCGCAAAAAAACAGAGGGGGCCAGGCTTAAATACTAGTACGAAAACGGTTAAATTTACACTACCCATAAAAAATTTCAGGAGAAAACGGGTAAATTTACACCACCGCGCAAAAAACAGGGGAGCGGTCCCACCCCGGGCCCTAAGTATATTTCGCCATTGAACATAACAATTAACATACCCGGAAGAAAGGTGAGTGTCCCGAGTCCAAACAAACCATAAGCTTGGGAAACGTCTCCGCTTATGTGGCCAGTGAATATGAATAATGAAAGAATTAAAAGCACACATCCAAACAACAGAAGAAAAAGTGCAAGCCCAATAGATTTCCATGGGACTTTATCCCATGTTTCTTCAGATAAGTCAAACCTCGGGTCAAAGGAGTTTACGCTGTCTTCATCAACAGCAAGACGAGTGTAATTAAAGGTACGTCTAGACATCGTGTCTTCTGAATTATAGAAAACAAGTTCCGATACACCACAAGCATCCAATGCAAACTCAAACTCAAACTCACCTGAATTCAACAAATATGTAAATACAGAAATGAATAAACACAAGTAAAAAAAACATATTACACCTATTGTGCAATTATACATACATATACAGATATGATGTTAGGATCTAATACATATAGCTTAACAAGTGAAACGCACACCGTGAAGATGCGTTGGATAACTATGATGATTTTACTTTTCAGCAAATCTACACTCTATAATTGAACAGCTTTCCCTTTAATAATCATCCAGATTTTTATTTTCCAGCTCATACTTATTCATTCAGGGTTTATGGGTTTTCAATATTTACAAACATTTGTATTCTCTAGCTACGCTTTTTCTCAACTAGGGTCTACCGGTCCAGATATGAGCTTTGGAGATGTGGAGAGCAATCTTCGAGAGACTAGTGAATGGATTATTGATCAAATTGAAGGTCAGTCTTCAACGGGTAAACCTATCATTCATGTAATTAATTTATTGGGCATCGCATGCTATATCTATCTCCTTTGTTGTAGTTAGGGTTTATTTGAAATATGTTTGATCTTCATGTTGTTCATCTTCTTAATTTCTGTTTTCATGAATCCATGATATGAAGAATTTGTTCTAATTATGTGTTTTTATTCTTTTTAGAATGGAATGGGTGTTGTGCTCCCAACATGGTACCATACTTAGGTTCTGGTTAATTTTTGTTAAGTTATGTAATTTTCTTCCACAACATAAAAAATATGGATTGTATTACTAAATATCAAATAACTGCCTTACCTTTGATTGACATTTCAGCAAGCGGTTTTATGGCCTCTAAAATATCAATCAAAGCTGAATAAGTATAGGAGTTTTGGGAAAAATTATTGTTTCAACTTTCAACTCAGTTTTGAGGTCGGCTATTTCAGTAACTTCGTCAGTCCAGATTGATGACGGTTTGACTTTCATTCCATATGCCAATTTATTCTTTTACGGTTTGTTTTGCCGAAGTTGATAGTTAGAAATGGTTTCTTTGTCCATTTTTCATTACCTCCAAAACATGATAATCAGAGATTGACCCATTGACCTATATCTTTCTTTCTGTAGTTTATTTATCAACTACAAGCTTGATTCCCTTGGCAAAGTTATTTCTTTATGAATTTATGGTACATAAAGTTCCTAGCTTGAAATTGATTTATTTATGCTATTAATGGTGTTTTCATCTCCTCATTTATTTGGGATTAGAAATACATTATTTCTGTTATGACTATTGGCCTTTTGTTAAATCTGTAGGCTGGGTTATTTTGTAAGAATTCGTTGATGATTTTAAATTACTTTTTTGGAGGTAACTAGATTTTATATTATACCTGATGTTATCATTATCTTGGTTTGCCTTGAAAAACATTAAAAAAAAGAAAAAAAAATGTTTATTGTATGATTATTGGTTCCACTTAATCTAATAATATACACATAGAAGGAATTTAAACAAAAAATACATGACTCATTCATTGCTATATTAAATCAAATCTTTTCTGTCGACCAAAAAAATCAATTTGTTTTACTTTGGGCCCATTATGAACCTATCCTTAGTCCCTTATGGAATTAGGAATATAAGTTTTTATAAAAATGTGATGTTTGACTTTGTAGTTAAGATGCAAATTACATCCACTAATATTGATGATAATAATTAAGACTTAACAAGCTCACTGTATGTTATATGTCTATTATCTATGCCTCATTAAAGATGTAGCTTTGACTTTTGTTGGTCAAAAAAACCACTTTTAATCCGGTTGCTTTTAAATTATAAGCTCAATTACCTGTTTGACCTAAATTGCAGGTGTGACAGAATGTTGTGGTATGGGGAGGGGATCCTTCAGAAGTCATATACATGTTGGGAGTCACGGTTTGCTGACCATTGGCCCGTTTGTAGACATTTTTAATAATTTTATAGAATCCAAGGAGAGTAAAACAGACAATGCTGATCAAATATGCAATATGAATATTGATCCAATGTCTAATTTAGTGTTGAAATATTTAAGAATAATGTACAGTGAGGAGTAGAAGTTTGCAAAAGATTTTAAACACAAGTACACAACACTTCTCTCATCTCATGAAGGTGTACTTTACAAACAGTTGGGTAAATATTGACGCATGTAGATGATGTCTTGACCAAAATGGAGTCGGGTGAAAACTGGTCTGACAAAGCCATCCCGCTCATAACTGATAATCAACATAACTAATTGTTTGAATGTCATGGCTTGGTTTTCTGTTTTGATTTCGGTGTATGTATTTATAACTTATTAATGTAATACCAATTTTATTTGTCATTCTTTTATTTATAGAGATTTGTACTTACATATTTTATATTCTTTAACCCGTGTAGCACACGGGTACCTAAACCTAGTATTTAATAATTCAACAGCATAATTGAACTACATTAATCATTATTACTTTACTTAACAATATTACACAACAGAACCGAAGTAACATAATTATTATTAATATGTTTTAAATTAGTAATAACTACTCTAATTCAGTTATGTAGTAAAATAATTGTTTGTTGAATAGGGCAATTATCATATTTATCCAAAATGTCACTGTGTTCTTTTCTTCATTTTGTACGCTCTATACAGAAAAGGTTATTTCTTGTGTACCTCATCACACACACGATGTCACAATTTTTGTATATATATATAGGCGGATACAGAAATTTTTCGACGGGGGCAAAAAATGAATCGGTAAAAAATGGGCCGGGCAACCATTCTAGAGGCCCTAAAGGAAATGAACTTTCAGACACATGAGATGATAAATTGGTGTTTTTACACATCGCCCTTTAAAAGTTAAAATTGATATTATATTATACATGAACTTAGTTAAATAATATAAAAATAAATTTATTTTCAAAGCTACATTATTTCACCGGTCGAATTCCAATGATACTTTACATACTATTTTAGAAATACTATTTAAAGTTCTAATTGTCCTTAAGGAATTGTGGCAATCAATCCTAAACTAACCACAGTTTCTTTCTTTCTTAAAAGAAAAACAAATAAACAAAAACTTTGACTAAGTGTGAACCGTATCTTCCAAGTTCTAACTTTGGCAACATAGTGGGCAGGCCCCAACACATCTTAAATTTATTAGGTCGTCTTCATTCAGTAACACGCCGACGACCGGAATATACCTGAATTAGTTTTCATTCTTCCTTTTTAATCTATAATTCTCTCTATCTCTACTGAGAGTTATTTCGGAGTGTTGGTTCTGTATCCGGAGTGTAGTTAAGCTCTAAATCCGCCCTTGTATATTTATAGGGAAGGGTTATCTTAAAATTACTAGTAAACTTCTTATTTTTATTTGAATCATTTTCTATATATATATAGGGGTGAGATCTGGAGAGAACTCCTTTTAAAGAGAGAACTAGAGAACTAGTAAAGAATTATTTTTAATTATTTTTAAAAAAGTATTTTGTGATTTCTTTTTCTTTCCTCCTTCTAATAAGATGATAGTGTTCCTAAAAAGTAAAAAAAAAACTTGTCGGTGTAGTAACTCGTAGTGCATATGTGCACTAATGCCTATTCCATATATACAATAGTGTTTTATTGCATATAATACAACACAATTGCATTATCCAATACACACTATTGAATATAAGAAAATACAACACTAATAATTGTATGCAAAACACATTATCGCATATATGTAATACAACACTAATGCACAAATGCACTATATCGATTTTTTTTAATTTTGTATATAATATACACTATTGCAAATATACAACATAAAAAACTATATATATGCTATTCAACACTGTTTAAAATATCAAAATCACACTATTGCACATATGCATTATAAAAAAAGTCGGTGTATTGCATATATGCATTACTCGTTAATTTTTTTATTATTTTTTCACTTTTATATTTTTTTGTGGTGAAGAATAACAACATATAAGAAGGATGAAAGAAAAATATTTTAAAAATATTTTTTTATGTTAATTAAAAATATTTCATTATTAGTTCTCTAGTTCTCTCCTTAAAATGGAGTTCTCTCATGATCCTCTCCCTATATATATATATATATATATATATATATATATATTATATTATATATATATATATGGAAATGATCAAGAGAGAACTTCTACTTAGAAAGATAACTACAAAACTAATAATAACGTATTTTTAATTTAATTAAAAAAATATTTGTAATTTTTTTTATTTCATCCTTCTTATATGTTATTCTTCACCATAAAAAAATATTAAATAGGAAAAATTTGAAAAAAAAACTCGTAATGCATATATATACAATACATCGACTTTTTTATAATGCATATGTTCAATAGTGTGCATTTTGATATTCGAAATAGCGTTGAATAACATATATACAGTTGTTTGTATTGTATATTTGCAATAGTGTTATGTTATATATAAAAGTAAAAAAAATCGATATAATGCATATGTGCATTAGTGTTGTATTACATATATGCGATAATGTGTTTTGCATACATTTATTAGTGATGTATTTGCATATATTCAAAGGTGTGTATTATATAATGCATTTGTGTTGTATTATATACAATAAAACACTATTTTATATTTGCAATACACATTAATGTACATATGCATTACATCGACAGTTTTTATTTTTTGGAAAATATCATCTTATTAGGAGGAAAGAAAAAAATCACAAAATATTATTTCTTAAAAAAGTTAAAAATAATTCATTAGTAGTTCTATAGTTCGCTCTTTAAAAGAAATTCTCTTAGATCCCATCATTGTGTGTATGTGTATATATACATATATACACATATAATTTGTTGATTATTATAGATAATATATTTGTTGTTTCCTTTAGCTATATATGCCAATGTAAATGTCATCATGAATGTAACAGTTTTCACGTACGTGTTTGAATTTGATCTCTATATTTCTATGTATGTCATTTCACGTTCAAAATCTACGTTATCAAACGGACAAATAATTGTATACTTGTTGAGAACATCAAATATGAAATATAATTTGAACATATACAAACAAATACGATGAAAATATCAGGTTTATGATATAAAAGGAAAGGAAGGGAGAAATAGTGTACCTAACGAATATCGACGGATGACGAATCGAGAAGGAGTGAGATGAGTCGCAATGGAGGTTTCAGCCGTTTAAAACATGCAATCCGCATTCCATCGGGTCTAACAATGTATTTGTTCTTGTGCTGCAACAATGGCATCGATCGCCTTCCTCGCCAACCCCAAGCAAATCCTATCGTGCTTTTTTCTTTCTTTGTTTCTTTCAGGATTTCATGTCCATAATTAGTAAGTCGTTAGTTACAACCTACATTTTAATTTATCCTTCTCAGACATTTATGTTTTAGTAAATCACAAATTATTTAATTAATAAAAACTTTGCATGGTGTGTCTCACACTTCATTAATTACACTAATGAACCTCAATTTTTGTTATTATGAAAAACTAAGTTAATACCCGTGTGATACATGAGTGGTTAAACAAAATACAACGTAAAAAGAGAAAACAATTTAATACTATTTTAAACTTATGAATTTATATTATAATCACCTATTTAACGAATTATTTAACATATATGTGACGTAATGAAAAAAATGGCAACTAATAAAAACAAGTTTAATAACACAAATAATAAGATATATAAACAAATTGTGTGATGTGGATCGATCGAGGTGATTATTTTAATTTAACATTTATTTAATATATTAAAAAGAAATTCTAAAGTTAAATGTAGTTTAATTTAGTTTGAATTGTTTTAGTATTTTATCATGAAAATGCATATTATTTATTGAAATAAACATTATTTTAATAGTATAGTATATTGTATGCACTTGCTGTTTTCTAATAACTTTCATCCATTATTTTATATAATATAAATAAGGAGTTTGGTGCCGTAAAGTCTCGATTGGGCCACTTTGCGGCACCTTATTGGTAAATTTTTTTTTGTTTCGGTCGTAATGAATGTAACGAAAACCTATCAAACGTGAATTTTGTTTTGTTCTTTTTGATATTTGTTTTAGTTACGGTACCGTACCGAACAACGGAAACCGACCATTATTACATATAATATAAATAAGGAGTTGGTGCCGCAAAGTCCCGATTGGGCCACTTTGCGGCACCTTATTGGTAAAAAAAAGTTTTTTGTTTCAGTCGTAATGAACTAACGAAAACCTATCAAATGTGAATTTTGGTTTTGTTCTTTTTGATATTTGTTTTAGTTACGGTACCGTACCGAACACAACGGAAACCGACCGTTATTATATAATATAAATAAGGAGTTTGGTGCCGCAAAGTCCCGATTGGCCACTTTGCGGCACCTTATTGGTAAATTTTTTTTTTGTTTCAGTCGTAATGAACGTAACGAAAACCTACCAAATGTGAATTTTGGTTTGTTCTTTTTGATCTTTGTTTTAGTTACGGTACCGTACCGAACACTACGGAAACCGACCGAATTCGCGTAGACGCCACGTTTTGTTTTAGTTCCAGTATCGTAACAAAAACCAACCGAATGTTGATTTTTGGTTTTTTTAGTTCCGATACCGTAAAGAACATGACGAAAACTGACTGAATTCGCGTAGACTAAACCGCATTAACGCCCGGGATCGATAATGGTCGGGTTTTACAAGTGATCAAGTTTTACCGACTGATGCCACGCCATTGGTCAATCCCAAATTATATATATAATATATATATATATATATATATATATATATATAATATTGTTTTATTTTTGTCTTAGTTCCATACAATAACGAACGTAACTGCAACCGACCGAATTCGCGTCGACTTACCGTATCAACGCTTGTGTTTTGCCACCACCCGTGTTTTACCCACCTGCCCGGCACAACGCGCCGGGTAAAAGCACTAGTAATAAACATAAAGTATGATGTATGTACCTCACGTGAGGGGCATTTCTGTTATTTTAAGTGTGCATGTTGATTAAAATTTTAAACCCCCAAGAGTAGGTACATGAGGGGCATATGTTAGACTTATGTGTTGTTTATTTTTTCAGAAGTAAATGTCTGCAATATGCGAACCACATCTGCAGACATATGTATAATAAGAGGTGGACCAAATTAACCTGTGCAATCTACAAGAAGAAGATTGCTTTTTAATGTCTGTAGACTGTTAAAGTAAACTACTGGTGGTGTACAACAGTGTTAATGGGTGACGGTGGTGCTAGACGTTGGTACTGGTAGTCAACAATGGTGGTGATAGACGGTGGGTGGTAGTGGTGATGAACGGTGGAGGCAGGTGGTCGACGGTGGCAATGGCGGATGGATGGTGGTGGGTTGTGGTAGTGATGGTGGTGGTGGTGGATAGTGGGTGTTGGTAGGTGGTGGTGTTTATCCTTCTACAAACCTTAGAAAATCTTAGAAGTTGATGAGCCAAGTCTATACCAAAAAGAGTTCGTGCAAATGTTTTTTAATAAAACGTCTTAAAGAAAACAAACAATCTCTAGATGTCAATGTCTGCGCATAATCTACGTGATGTAGATACAGAGTTTAAACAAATCTTTTTTAGAAAATAAACACCACCTTAACTTTGTATATGAAAGTGAGTTAAAGCAAAATATTATCAATGTGTAAAAATTCTCTTAAAAAGAACCGTCAAAGTGATAACTAATGATGTATGTGGATACATGCAATTTCATATACATATAAATAACATATTCTGTAAGTTACTTTAATACTTTAACTATTAAGCTAGTGATGAAATTTGGACGAGTTTGTTATGGGGCTACGACCACAGCCTTTAACACTCACGTTGCTTTATATAACGTGACGTTAAGAGCATTAACAAGCTCATGTGGTATAGTTAGTCCACCCGTTGGTTAACGACCCTCTTTATGTTCTCAAAAGCTAAAAAGCTATATACATTTTGTAGAAACAAATCTTGTAGTATCTTCAAGTTTTTTAATTTTTTTTTTCTCTTATTACTGAAATTTTCGTTTAGTCCCAGTTCGTACCCGGTGTACCTAATACCAGGTTTGGGTATTTATATACCCAAAATCCGTACCCGGTTACACATTTTATAACCTCAATCGGTTCGTACCCGACCCGGAACCGGTTTCAATTTGTACCCGGCTCCGGTTCCTACCCGGAAAAACCGGTTCTGTCGTTTTTTTTAATAGTCAAATGCAGTCAAACTAGCCGACGGTAATATAGCCGCTGAAACCAGTTTGTAAGTGATATTATAGCGTTGGAACCGGACGTAATATAGCCGTTGGAACCGATTTTTCTTGCCCAAATCCTTTATATAAATCGTTTTTTCACCCTTTGTTTCAACACCAAGCCAAAAACAATCTAATATACTTCTCGTTTAGAAACCCGATCATCCGACTCAAAAATATTATGGCACCCACCAAAAATACCAACGACAAGGCTAACAAGGACGTTTTTATTGAACCGGTTCGTGCTATAGATGACCCACTAGTTCTTGCGGTCGTCAACCATAACCGCGACAAAGAAGTTTGGAAGAATTGGATTTGGTTGTGACAGTCGAAGGTGATCAAAAAGCTCGATGCAAACTTTGTGGAACTTTCTTAAAGCACGATTCAAACTCGACTTTGAGAAAGCATATCGAGAGGCCATTTTGCAAGGCCTTGAAAGGCGTTCGCATCAACCGACCAAGTGGACTTGGGTAAAGATGGTACACTATTTCGTTACAACACGAACCAAGTTCAAGATAGAATGGCAAAGTTCGTTATTCAACGAGGTTTGCTGTTTAACCATTTTGACAACCATGAGTTGACTTCGTTGATTCGAGAAACTCTACAACCGCGATACACACATGTAAGTCGTACTACCCTAAGACGTCATTGTATCAAGTTGTGGGAGTGTGCAAAAAAAGAGTTAATCGAGTTTTTTCATACTTTAGAATCGATGGTGAGTTTAACTAGCGATGTATGGTCGGCACCACACGGGTTACCCGAAACATACATTTGTGTCACCGCGCATTAGGTTGATCCGGTGACATGACAATTGATGAAACGCACCATCGCCTTTGAAAACTTCCCGTACCCACATACGGCCGAAAAATTGTTTTGAATTGGTTAATGAAGTTATAACGACTTACAACTTGAAACAATAAATATTTTCGATTTCCTTTGACAAA
>NW_027502100.1:0-47317 GCF_021521415.1 Bidens hawaiensis
TGAAACCATAGCAACCGGTTTGGTTTATGGTTTATACAGAAAATTGACCATATAAAACCGGACTGGACGGTAAAAATTATTATTGAAGCTCCAATGCGTGAAACCAACCATTGGTAACGATTAAGTTTAAAGTTTCTACGGTTCAATTTCGGTTCTCAATGAAAAAAAAATCGAACCAACAGTTTGGCTCATGATATAACTTAGAAACCGTTAAAACCGAATTGTAACACCCATATGTAATATGTTAATTTTTTTATTTGAAAAATTATAGCAATACCATACTCAAGTTAAAGACAATAAAATGCTCATTTTTATGGTGCAATTTTTTATAAAAAATAGTAACGTATGTAAAAGTTATGGCCGTTGGAAAATCGTTGGTGGAAAGTTATTTAAAATTAAAATTAAAATGAATATATAGGTAAAAATAAAGGTTCAAAGTAGTACTATTTCTTAAACTTACAAAAGTTGCTTAAATTTGAGGGGGGAATGTTGTAACTATTTCAAGACATATTTTCTAATTGACAAGTTTGTCTCTCTCTTACATGCTATATAAGGTGTATATTATGCATTAAAATTTGTAAATCCCTTAAAGTTATGGTGTCTTAATTTGACCTTCTTTCATACATTATATATAGTATAGATATTTGTGTTAGGTGAGTTTTCTTTAAGCCCTCTCCCTTTGAACGCCCTTACTTCTGATGGGGTGATTGTGTTGTTATCATCAAGTGATGAATCATCACCCCACAAAGAAAAACGACCTGTTGATGCTTCTGATTTTTCAGATGTTATGTGTGCATTACTAGATCTCAACCGCAAGATAAAACACTGTTCCTCGAAATCAAGCGTGCGGGTAGTAGCCTTGCTGAGACTGATGATGCCTAAACGAAGAAGAAGCAGGGAGTTGGGCCAAAAAATGTTAAGAAGATCCAGCTTGAGGATCGAGTCAAGCGTGCGGCTATGCATACATCTCAAGGTAACCCTTAATATTTTAAATGTCTTGAAACAACTTTCCTTTTTGTTTTTGACTAATTATGTTTTTGTTTTGTTTTTGTTGATGGCAGATAGTCCAGCCGCACCCGCAAGAGGGGTGAGTATTCAAGAGCCGCCAGCTTCTCCGCCAGTGATCATTATTCCAGAAGAGTTCTGGCTACAAAGGGAAAGTCTCCGTAGTAGGTTTTTGATAAGCCGGAGACTGAAGATGCGCCTCAAGACATCCTCTATCTCCACCACTGTTCTCCCTTTCATCTCCTTCCCGTCATACGGGTGAAGGAGAATCTTCCCATATTCAGCAGTCGCCACACAAGAGGAGATTTCACCATCTGTCCCACTCTGACTATTATGGGCGACCAAACCCAGAGGAATATGATTTCCTTCATCTGCCACGCTGGACCTTGTCCCAAGGTGCACATTTCTCGAAAGCGAATACTTGTGCTGAATTCTTAAGCCACGGTATCCAACCGGTAGAATGTGAATTCCAGCATGGACGCTCGCGTCATGACTTGACCTATGGGTTTTAACTTCAATTTGGCAAACACTGTGGCCAACGAGTAGGAAATTTTAGAGAATTGATGTCCATGGGGGAGAAGTGGGGTGTGATGATGGATAAGGTGGAGTAAGCCCAAAAGACTGCTGATGAGCATCGTCTGGAAGCCAACACTGCAAAGTGGAAGCTTGAAGATGTTGAGGCAGCCTTATTGGCTGAAAAGGACATCACGCGGTTGCGGCCGAGGCATGGAAAGTTGGTTCCAAGAACCAGAATGCTATTCTGGCGAGACTGCTGATGAGCATCGTCTGGAAGCCAACACTGCAAGTGGAAGCTTGAAGATGTTGAGGCAGCCTTATTGGCTGAAAAGAACATCACGCGGTTGCGGCCGAGGCATGGAAGGTTGGTTCCAAGAACCAGAATGCTATTCTGGCGGCTTCTTGGAAGATTACCCGCAGGAAAAGAAGTCGATCTTTCCAAGGCCTTGGAGGCTGATGCTAGACTGTCTCTACCTAGTAAAAAACAATTAAATCAAGTTCTTAATCACCTAAGAAATCTAGGGTGAGTAGGGTGTCGAACCACAAGGAGTATGTGGTCAATGTAACATGTAACAAATTTTATACGATTATGAAGTAGCAGATTATAGTGCTGATCACACGAAAGAAAATAAGTTTGGTTTTAATATTAATTAAGCAAATAATAACTTTCAACAATTAACAAAGACAAACCACACCCGGAATTCAAGTAAGAAACTGAACAACAATCTCATGCAATTTAACCTATTGGCTATCTTAAATAGTACAAACTGACTAACGAGCTAAACCTTAGGCATCAACAATCACTAACACACCACACTGGTTATCAAACAGTCCCTGCTAGTGTGACTCAACTAAGGGAAATTATATGCTTCATTGTATTCAACTAATCAAAGCATTCCTATAAGCAATTATTATTGCAACCGGCAGACTAATCGTTCTAATCAACGTAAATCTAAACCGACTGAATGCACAGCAATACTTAACATCAATACTCATAGATTAATCAAAGACATTTACAAATCATTTGTTCCAAATACATGAGAAATACTGAAAATTACAAACTTTACATCCTTGAGTGTGATTCGAAGGATTTAACCGAGCCTCGACATCACGAAATCTTCAATTATGATGATAAGGAACATGTATGTGATCTCGATATGAACTGGTATTATGAATTCGCCTTCTCTTTGCTCTAGAAACTACCTGGAATGAGTTAGATCCGAATTGGTTCGTCAAAGCGTATTTTAACCAAAACCCTAACCTCCCCATTTTTCCCACCCATCGTGGTACGCAATAGGGTCTTCTGGTGTCCATCACGTATCGCGATGGACCTTGGCAGCTGAAATAATAATATTTAATCCCATCATGATACGCGATGGGTCCTCAACTATCCCATCGCATACCGTGATGGGTGTCCTCATCAGCTGAGAAGTACAATCATGAATTGTAATACGTGGTGGACATCCCATCCTTCAACAGATCCAAATTAACTGCTTAAACTACCTCTGACATGAAATACAATACACGTGTATGAAGTACCAAAGTTCACAAAATAAACAGTTAAAACTAGCATTTAAACGAACATAAATATACACAAATTAACCAACCATCACATCCTCGCACTTATCTTTTGCTTGCCCTCAAGAAAACTCTAAAGTAAACATTAACCTCCATCATAGATATGTGAATTATCGATATTAATACTAGTAGTAAGGTTTAAGGTCATACCCAGTTTCTCCTGACACTTTCTAGATTGACAACCCACAAATATGATTAAATGATGCTCTAAAAACAATAGTCGCCTAGACGAGTGTACTTTGTTCCCGGTTAAGGCATACATGTTCATACCCCTCGCACTATCAACACTCCTCTCGGTTTAATATCTGGACTAGCAAAAGATGTGCTAGTATATGTTTCTGTCCTCAAATACCAAATATGAGTCACAAATCAATATGCTTGCAGGCCAGTTTTATCTCCACCCATTACCCACCGGTTGCATAAAGACTCGGACTATGGTTTTGCTTATGCTTAGGTTTGGGTGCGGATTTGGAATATTTGATGAAACCCAGTTTTGCAAATACATAAACAAAGAAACTGTTAATAACACAAACTGAACATAACTGATAACTTCTTTTTGGTTTGTTGCTAATTTTTTTTACTAACTCAAACTTATAAACAAATATTACAACTCTACCAAGATATATGTACATTGTATACTATGCTCTACAACAGACTAAATACAACTCGATAACGAACTGAATTTCATCACACGGGTAAAAACGAAATAAAGGCCAAGGTTAAAATGGTGTGTAATGTGGGTTTAGCAAATAAATAGGAATAAGGTCCAAATGGGATCCTAGGGGAATAATGTTGAGTAAAGAATTTTATTTAGTGAGTTTCTTGTTTTCTTTTTAGTTCTGTATGCCCACGGCACATGTTGTAACTCATCAGCCCAACCCGTACGCATGGTACCCAATCTTATTTAAATCCCATCTTTGATATTTTTGTTCGCTCTCTCCAATTGGCCATTAGCCTACGGGTGAGCAACTGAAGTAAACACTTAACTAACTTGATGTTCTTTTAACCATTCCTTTAAACCCTCATCCGAAAATTGAGTTCCATTGTCACTGACTATTGTTTATGGAAGGCCAAATCGACAAATGATGAACTCCCAAATGAACTTTTACATGCTTGCAGCTATGATAGAAGTGACTAGCTTAGCTTCAACTCACTTGGTGAAATAATCAATGGCTACTATTAAGAACTTCACACGCCCTGAAGCTTTTGGAAATGGGTGTATTATATCAATTGCTCACTTCTGAAATGGCCAAACAGAACACTTAATTTTCAGGATGCAAAGTGTTCGGTGCATGTCTTTGACAGGAGACGGATTTTCGAATTTCACGAACTGCGTCCATATGCATCTCAGGCCAATAATATCATGCATACATTAATTTAGCAACCATCATCCTAGGACCCGCATGCAAACCACGTCTGCCTTCATGCACTTCTCGAGTTAAATAATTAGCGTCTTTCGCGTCAACACACCTGAGAAGTGGTCCTAAGAAAGATCGATGGTAAAGGATGTTGTCTTGGAGTTTATAAGCCAAAGCCTTGTGGCTGATTTTTTGGGCCGCCAATTTTCATTAGGAAGCATTCCTGACGATAGATATGTTATGAGTGGTGTCATCCATGACTCAACTCTTGTCTAAATAACGAACACCTGATGTTGCGGAACTGTTGGCCGATCAAGAACTTCAATGCGTACATCTCTAGCTAAATGTTCAAAACTAGTCGATGCCAATTTGCTTAGGGCATCCGCAAGTTTATCTTCGATTCTTTTGCTATGAACTACCTTACATGATGCAAATTGAAGTATGAGTTCCTTTTCCTGAGACAAGTATGAGGCCATAATTTGATTCATGGCTTCATAAGATCCATTAATTTGCCCCGCAATCAACATTGAAACGACGCGTGCTTCAAGATGTCGTACCCCAAGCTTTTCAGCAATCCGCAATCCTTCTAAGAATGCCTCATATTCAGCCTCATTGTTAGTGCCTTTAAAATCAAAATTGATGGTATACATGAATTCATGACCTTCTATACTAACCAACCTCAAACCCACACCAGATCCCACTCCACTAGATGCACCATCCGTAAACAAAGACCAAACCTTGTCTTGCTTTAGTGGTACTAGAGGTTGTTGTTCATTCAAACATTCTGATTCTTTACTCTGCGGGACCTCGTTGACGAAATCCGCCTAAATATGTCCTTTGATTGCGGGTCGTGGTTTATACTCAATTGAATGTTCACCCAATTCAATAGCCCATTTCGCTAATCTTCTAGACAACACATGTCTGCTCAGCACACTCTTCAATTTGTATCCCATCAAAATGTTAATCAGATGACCTTGAAAGTACCCGCGGAGACGCCTTGCCACGTAAACCAATGCTAATACCAACTTTTCAAGCATAGAATACCGATTTTTAGCATCCGTCAGTGTTCTACTAACATAGTAAATTGGTGTTTGAACAGTTTTCATGTATGTTAGCAACACTGCACCAATTGCTATATCTGATGCAGACATATATAAGGTCAATGGCTATCCTGCTTGTGGTGCTAACAACGTTAGCAATTCCATTTAATACTTTTCTACTTCTATAAACGCTTGCTCGGCTTCCGCAGTCCATTTAAAGTGTGCTTTTTTAAACAGTTACGAAGTGTTGAAACGAATGGAAATGATTTGGACGTACGATTGGCCAAAAACCTGTTCAATGCTACCAATCTTCCGTTCAACGTTTGCACATCCTTGAGAGTAGAAGGTGAAGGAATGCGGACAATCGCATGGACTTTATCTGGGTTGGCTTTAAAACCGTCACTTGGAACTATCACTCCCAATAACTTTCATTCCTCCATGCCAAAGGAACACTTGCTAGGGTTGAGCTTCATGTTGATTTTTTCAAAGTTTGAAACATTTCCTCGATGTCCCACAACATTTGATCTTCCTCAACACTTTTGATTACTAAATCATCCATGTAAACTTCTAAATTATGCCTGATCTGACCTTTAAGCGCTTCACCAATCAATCGTTGATATCTTGCACCCGCGCTTTTCAACCCAAAAGGCATCATTTTATGATAGAATCTTCGTTGATCTGTACGAAAGGCAGTCTTGTCTTCAACCCTAGCCGCCATGCGGATCTGGTGATATCCTTTGTATGCATAAAAAAATACATAAACTTAAAGGGTGCAACCACATTCACCTTCAAATCTATTTCTGGCAAGGGATAACAATCTTTAGGGCAAGCGTTGTTTAAGTCTTTAAGATCGATGCACATCCGCCAAGTTCCATTACTCTTAGAAACAATGACTGGATTTGCAATCCAAGTTTGATACCTAATTTCTCTAAAAATCCCTGCATTTAACAAATCTTGAACTTATTCATTCATTGCTTTTGTTTGGTCTGGACCCATCTTCCACTTCTTCTGAATAATGGGAGTGAAAGTTGGGTTAACTCACAGTTTGTGTTTCGCAATTTCTCTTGGAACTCCAGTCATATTTGCAGGTTGCCAGGAAAAAATGTCTATATTCTTGGTGAGCAATTGTTTCAAAAATGTCCTTACTATTTCAAAAATAGTGGGCACAGTTATCACTGTTTGTTCCGGAAACTTTGGGTTCATCGCCCATTTTTCAACTTCAGTGCACTTGACCAGTTTTGGAACTTTACTTGCCATTGAACTCTCTATGGTGAAACAATGCTTGCTGCTTACTGACATGTATAATTGCTATACCCGTACGTGTTGGAACTCCCACCGCCCCATGTGCGGAAGACGGGTTAGTATTGAAGTCACCAATAGCCTCTTGACCCAAAATTATATCATGCTTTGACCTTATGGGGAGTACCAAGAACTCCACATCTTCTGTCCTTGAATGAATTTTGTCACTAAGGGTAACTGGGAAAGAAATAAAATAACACCCTGTTGGTGCATTACTTCATAGCCGACACTTGTTACCGGCGCGTGGATAGACTTCAATCTTGCCTTATCTTCATCATCAAGCTGCTCAAGATACTACCCAGGCATGCTTCTTGTATCAAATAAGACGTATTGGGACCTATAGTGTCCAATTAAGGTTGTGATAATCAATGAATATTTCATGCACGAGCCTCCTTTGACTATTGGAAACACTATTGGCTCACTTTTCCAATCTTCACTTTCAAATTCTAGTCTTTTTTATCCGCGGAATTTTCATCCTTAGATCATATGGACGTTCAAATCCTTTACTTGTTTTTTTAGGGGACCATTATTCACCTATACGGGTGGCTTGCGAGCCCCCTGTCTAACATTCTTAACAAATGTTCAATCTTGCCTGACTTAATTGCTTGCTCAATTTAATTCCTCAAACTCGCACAGTCATCAGTGTGATGACCTTTGTCATTATGGAACAGCATTGCTTATTTGGATTCAAATGCGCTCTTCACACAATCGGCTGTGGCTTTTTAAAGTCCACGTTCTCTGTACTTAAAATTTCTGATGGAGTTTTTGTCAGTGGGGTCCACTTGCTATTATCTTGTCCCCAATTACGATCCTTATTCTTATTGCCAATCAGTGACCTTCCATCCGGCTGTTTAGAAGATTTTGCGGTATGTTGGATTCTAGACCATATAGATCCCCGTACCGGCCTATTTGATCGTGCATTCTTAAAATTTCGCCTGTACCGTTTGCTTAGGACTATCGCGTCCCAAAACTCGTTCAGTTACTGCAAAAACTTTAGCAGCTGACATAATCTTATCCCACGTCTTGGGCATCCCATCTATTCCAGTCAAACATCGGATTAAGTCATTACTACGTACATTCTTGCGGAAGGACCCCGCAAAATATCTTCACTAATGCCTCAAATATTCAAAATTTCATCGTTGAAACGAGTGATGAAATCTTCAATGGTTTCACTGTCACGTTTGATCACGTCTAAAATTTTTGCGGGTCCCGCGTATGTTTTTTCTGCTGACTGAAATGGTGTGAAAAATCTGCCACCAAGTGATTCCAAATCTGAATTTGACCATCAGGAAACTTTTTAAACCATTCGCGGGCAGCCCCAGTCAAGGTGAGAGCAAACATATGACATCAGTATGGAAAATACCCACCACTAACTCCACCAACCGTGGTAAAATTCTACAAATGGTCGCTAGGATCAATCATACCATTATACTTACCTAGATTTGTTGGAATCTTCACATTCAATAGGAACGGTGATGTAACAATTCATGGAATGAATTTTGACTTCTCCGCAAAAGCTGTTGGTCGGTAAGGCTTGGTAAAATCTTCCTCCGCGTCGCTACAGTATTCCATGTGTCTAACCACGGCACACGGGCGACTAGTCACTTCTCTACCATAAACTTGGTTGTCTTCACTAAAATAACTGGCATCATCATGATGATATGTAAGATCTCGTCGACTCCTAGAATCATGACTCTGGTCATATGCAGTTCTGCGGGAGATACTTCGCAAAACCCAACGACCTCTATCACGACTTCCATCCTCTTCCTGTTCCTTAGAATACACTGTGGTCCTGCACTGTCATGAAGTTGACTCCGAAGAACTGTTGGTGGAGGAGATTGAGACAAAGGAGGATCATCCTCATACGTTAAAGTCCTTGCGCCAACCCTTTCTTTCCGCAACATACGTTCATACTCGGCTACAATTCTCTTTTGTTGCAACTGCAACCATTCTTCAGGACTTGGAATTTTTTAAATATGGGATTTTGACGATGAGATCTCACCGGAGGAGAACTTGCAGATCTGTCTTCCAGATCTGGAATTTGACGAATCCGGCGAGTCTCGGCTGTTACCCGTCCCAAATCACCTGGAGTAGGACCAGTTGGTCTAGCAGATCATTTCGTTATCACCGGATTTTCCACCGGAAATTGCTGAGATTGACTCATGTTAAACAAACAATCATAAAAAATTAAGTTCTAGCAAAAACATGGATGGCGCCAATGAAGAAGCACGAATCTAAACGCGATTAGGTTAAACTGATGATTCCATTGGATATGGATTATGGAATAAGAAATAGGTCAACAGGAGTTTGGACCTAACAGCTCCGCCGACGATGACCTGCAAAACATAACCACCATGAACTCGTTACGGGAAGGACAAGAGTGGGGGTCTTCCCGTAACCACCCTCCGGTGTGAGAATAAGTACAGTTCATTAGAGAGAGAGAGAAAGTACTTAAGTAATTGATGTAATATGTGAAGTGTGAATCCTACCTTATGAAGATGAGTTGAGTATTTATAGTTGGTGGTTAAAGAAATATTATTGGTGCAGCTGTCCTTTTCTAGAAGATGCACTTTTTAACTGAATGGATGCGTGGCAACATTTGATGGGAAGTGGCAGCTGGCCATGTGCACGTTATAACAAACTGCCTAGCTGTTCTTCTTTGACTGGCTACCTTGTCACGTGCTTTTCACGAAATAATATTTACATCGATCTTCTAGAAGGAAGTTGGTTGTAACTGCTTTGCTGATATCAGCCTCTCTTTATCCCGCATTTGGGAGGCTTTCGCATATGCGGGCATGCCTTTACCCTTTAGAGTAATTACTTGAGCTTATACTTCTGCAGTACGTGTCTTCCCTTTTTATGCGTGTGATGAGGGTGTTTCGCGGATGACTTCTGAGGAAGTCTTGGACGACCCGCGAATATCATTTCATAAGTACTTAGAATTTTTCGCTACCCTAACTCTGTAATTATCTATTACGGAGTGATCTAATATTTGATGCCAAGCACATTTAGTTACATGTTTCATATTTGTCTAACTTCTAGATTGATGAATTGACCTTAACAGATTATTTTATATGAATTAAACAATATATATGTATCATGTCATAGCCTAAATTGATTAGATATGTATATCAAGACGTAAGATAAAAAAGAAATAAGCACAAGTTTTATACTTTAAACGTAGTTTTTATATACATAGTTATAAACTACAGTGATGCAAAATAAAATGAAGTTAAAAAGAGTTTACGACGTAACGAGATGTGTACTCGTATTCACGTTTATCTTTAAAAACTCATAACGTGTTTGAATTCATGTCTTTGACATGATATTTTTTATTTATGACATGTTCAACTTTGCGTTTAGTTTTCAACTAGTATATTTACAATATTTCACTTTATCTCCCAAAATAAGTGATCAAGCCAACTCATCATTCACATATATATGCATCAAACAATATTTTTTTTAGAATCAATATATATTTAGCGGCTAAATATATCTTTTTTTGACAATGGAATTAGAACACTCACTTTCTTGGTGATGGCTACCATTATGAATCCTCTGGAACCATAAGAATTTTTAGTTAGAATTAGAATAGGATTTAACTCAACAAGTTTTGAGTGAGATTTTAAGAATAGTTGCTCTTTAGATAGCACACACTTTGACATCATTGGGACAACATGATATCGCTAGACATAAGCGCGCCTTATGATAGAAGAGTACTCAGATGATAATAAAACAAAGAGAAACATAATCATCTTCCTATGAGTATGAAGAGGGGCGGATTCATGAGTATATTTCAGTGGGTTCTAACTGTTTCATTTTGAATAAGGTTTTAATTTCTATCGGGTCAGGCCATTAAAAGAAGTTCCAGGTTAGGTTGGATCTGGTTATCCAAATATTTTCGGTTTTGAAGGTGATTTTAGTTCTGGTTGACTAATTATGAATGTGATTTCACCGAAACCGGTAACTTCATTTCTTGATGGATAGTCCAATCAGTATTATACCCATTATTAGCCTTTAATCAAAAAAGATTAAAATAAAATAAAATCCACCAGTATACAGTATACATTACTAGCTAGAGTTAAGAGTTCCATATATAGCGTCACTCCACCATTGTGTTATGTACCCGGGCCATTTCCTAAGAAGTCTAAAGATGATATTTATGAGTCCAAGAAGCTGCTTGAGCGTAAGAAGCCCATTGGCTAATTGCATGCATGCTGCCAACTAAATGCACATTTATTTTCTTTTGTTTATTTGAATAACAAATTGAATAATTCCAAGAGAGAATAATGGGATGCCAAGTGCCAACGTTCTCTTTCTGGTTGTTAAGAACTAGATTTGAATTAGTTTTCATTGTTTTCTTATTTATAGTGTACTTGTTTACATTATGGAATATATTAGAAAATTGCCCCATCTATCTTCTGCAACTCTCTAAGGTGTTGTTTGTTTTTCCTCAAAAGCTCTTCCTGACCACTTTTGTCTGCACTGAGAAGAGGGTGCGCAGACGTTGGGCTCTGCAGTGCGTTTGTTTTTCCGAAGACGTTTCATTAAAAAACGTATGCGCGCCCTCTTCTCCCAGAAGTCTTGTACATGTGACTTCTCACCTCTTCTCCACTTCTTCTTCTTTGTTCCTTCATCATCAGACACTTCACTCGTAATACATGAGGGGGAAATTGTGTAACTTATTCCATCGACAATACAAATAAGGAACCATGGACGCCCAATTGAAACCCTAGTCACCGAGAAGCAGATATCGGGATGGCCGTCTTCAACGTGGTACAGAAGCGGCGGAGAGCCGCCATCGCCGACCGTAAGCGAGCGGCGCACGGTGACCCTCTTACTGGAAAGCTGAAACATAAGCCCCAAAACACCACTATTTCCGGCAAGCGTAAGCGTAAGCTCATGAAGAAATGGCGCCGGGTATTATTCTTTCATTCACTATTTATGTATTATTAATTCATTATTACCATGTTTAAATTAGCTTGTTGAACTGAATAATCTACTGAAGCTATGGAAAAGGGGCTTATAACCATGGAAGATATCGAGATGGCTGTTGCTGATGGTATCAATCAATCTCTCACTTTTTATATATCATTGATTTTAAATATGTTCATTGCAGACACATATTTGGTTCATGAACACAAGCTTCTAGTAGTAGTAGTAGAAAACAGACCAGGCAATTTAATCACAGAATCAACTTAAGTAGGCCTGTATATGAACCGAACATTTGATGAAACTTTTGTTAGGATATTCGTTTATTTAACAAATGAACAAAAAATTGCTCATTTAGTTAAAAAACAAACAGTCTTCTTCTTACAGTCTGCAGATGTTTGGTCCACCTCTTCTGCTGCAGATGCCTGCAGATATGGTCCGCAGACTGCAGATGTTTTACCTCTGAAAAAACAAACAGCACCTAAATTCCTCTAGATTCCTTTCTATTTTCTTAGAGTTTGACTCACTCAACGAGTTATTTATCAAAAATCCAATTGGTACATCACAATTGGCATCAAAGCTGTCGTGATCTCCCGGACTTATGGCTGCTCAAACTCTATCCGAAACCGAGTTCCGTCAATGGGTGAATGATTCATTTGCGAGACTCGAATATCAATTTCAAACCTCGTTCACCGCGCTCCGATCGATCCGAACCGCGCTTGAAGCCCGTCATAACCTGTCACCTCCACCAACAGTTTCTGCCACCGCACCACCACCGAAACAAGTCCCTTCAACCGGTCCGTCGGAACCAAAATGGGCATCAACATCACAACACTTGGTCAAGCCCACAGTTGCTGCCATTAGTACCTCTAATGGTTTGAATAAGGCTACAATTGTTATGGAAAAAAAGGTTCTTATCTTCCATCTTGGACGTGAGGATTTTGACACCAAAATGGTCAATCAATGTTTTCAAGAAATCAAGGAGAGGTCATCACCAACCGTAGATGCCATTGGAGAGATCGACTTTCAATCACAGTTGAGAAACGAGGCATCGGTAGAAGGTGTAGTGGCATATCCCGAATGGCATCCACCATGGCACATCGTTATGACTGCTCCGAACGCCATTGGAAGGCTCGAATGGCGTCCACCGTGGGAAATTGTCATGTCGTGTCCAGATTCCCAACCGTGTGGACACGGTTTCTTCAAGCGGAAGGGAATGATGTGTGCCACATCCATGCACATGAACACAACGTGGGTTCTAGTAGTTTTGGTTCCATATGCATTTTCTTTTGATTAATTTAGTGGTTGGTTATTTGTTTAGTTAGTGGGTAGTTTAAAGAAGTTAGTATATTCCTATTGTATGGCTATATAATGGCCACAGTGAATTTCTATTTCGGGATGAATGAAAAATGATGATTTAACAATCAAAGTCTATTCCAAAAATCTATTATTTCTATCCTGGTTTCCGTCTATTTTCTTTGGACCATTTGATTAACGAACGAGGTTCGTAACAATTGGTATCAGAGCAGTGGTGATCCTATGGCAAGCAAACGTAGTAACTCCGAATTCCAACAAGAAACCGAAGAGCGCTTTGCTAAGTACGATGCACTCATTGAAAAATTGTTGGGTGAGTTGCAAGCATTGGCAGTCCGACAGGAAGCAAAGGTAGATGGCCAACTGAACGTCAATTCCCAAACAAAGCCTTATCTTAAGCTTCACTTTCTTCGGTTCAGTGGCGATGATCCGACGGGATGGATCTACCAATCCGAGCAGTACTTTGATTTTCAAAGGGTAGCAGTTGAAGATCAGGTCAATCTGGCTTCTTTTCATTTAGACGGTGTCGCACTTCAGTGGCATCGCTGGTACGCCAAAACGAAAGGTCCGGTGACGTGGTCGGAGTTCTCTACTGCCTTGTTGAATCGGTTCGGATCAACCGACTATGAAGACCCCTCCGAGGCCCTCCATCGGCTGAGACAACTCACATCTGTTGCTGCATACGTCGAGGCGTTTGAACGGTTATCTCACCGTGTTGATGGGTTACCAGAAGCATTCCTTGTCGGTTGTTTTATTGGTGGATTGAAAGAGGAGATCCGTCTAGAGGTCCGCGTCACTTGGTGTAGGCAATCGGAATTTCTCGGTTGGTGGAAGAGAAATTTAATCTGTAACAATTTTGTGTTTTTCCACAGGGGTCTCAAAATTCCAACCCATTCCCCAAACCAACGTCCAGTCAAGGATTATTGGGTCCAAGACCAACTCAATAGCTAGCCCTTCCAGCCCCTAACCCAGTTCGACATCCAACCAGTGCCGAGGCCCGAGACCATCGTGAAAAAGGGCTATGCTATTATTGTGACGAGCGATATACGCCGGGTCACAAGTGCGGTAAACCTCAACTCTTTATGATCAGCGATGTTCATGAGGTTGGCGATGTGGTCCACATAGACGAACCTCCAAATATGACGGAAGATATTATTCAAGCGGAAATCTCTTTTTTGGCAATCTCGGGTACCGTCCTTCCCCAAACTTTAAGATTGGCAGGAAAGATCAAAACTAAAGATGTTGTGGTGTTGGTTGATATGGGGGAAGTACTCATAATTTCATATCTCAAGCGTTGGTTGCTCAGTTGGGACTTACAGTGGATGATAATGTGAAGTTTGAAGTGGTGGTTGCTAATAGTGACACACTTGTTTGTGCCGGCCAGGTTCGTGACCTCACGATTATGTTTTCGGGTTATACTGTCACTACCGATTTTTTGGTTTCGCCTGTTGCGGCCTGCCCGTTGGTCCTAGGGATTCATTGGTTGAAGACTTTAGGACCGGTTGAGATTGACTTCGAGAGCCTTACTATTGGGTTCCATCTCGCTGGTTCGTCACACAAGCTTTATGGTTTAAAACGTGCTGGAATGAATGAGCCGCAACACAATCGGGTCACAGGAGTGCGGGCCAAAAAGCCTTATTCGGTGTTTCGCCTTGAGGACAAGGCGAGTGTAAGAGGGGTGGATTGTTATGTACCCGGGCCATTTCCTAAGAAGTCTAAAGATGGTATTTATGAGTCCAAGAAGCTGCTTGAGCCCAAGAAGCCCATTGGCTAATTGCATGCATGCTGCCAACTAAATGCACGTTTATTTTCTTTTGTTTATTTGAATAACAAGTTGAATAAGTCCAAGAGAGAATAATGGGATGCCAAGTGCCAACGTTCTCTTTCTGGTTGTTAGGAACTAGATTTGAATTAGTTTTCATTGTTTTCTTATTTATAGTGTACTTGTTTGCATTATGGAATATATTAGAAAATTGCCCCATCTATCTTCTGCAACTCTCTAAATTCCTCTAGATTCCTTTCTATTTTCTTAGAGTTTGACTCACTCAACGAGTTATTTATCACACATCCAATTGGTACATAACACATTGTATGTATTAAAAAGATTATAACTAAGACATCAAACTCTTCGAATAATAACAATATATGTCATATGTGATATGATTGTATCTATACGAATAGTATATATTCCACTGTCTAATGTCGTATTTAAGATAAACTATAACATAAGTTGTATATTTTTGGTCTCAAGACAACCAAATCATTATATTGTAAACAGGTTGAAAAGTGAAAAATGAATGATGAGGTAATGACATCTTATATACTGTATTAAGGGAGCAATAATTAGAGTAATAATAATAATTAGAAATGTATAATTGAAAAAACTTAAATCGCATACTTTTGGTTGAATCAATGCGTAAAGTGAAATTCAAGAAAACCGAGTAATCAGATAAGGTAATGCCTGGAGTAAGCAAGCATGGGTTCATTATAAAATACCCTCATGCAGTCATGCTTCTGCCAAACCAAGGACTTTTAGAATAACCTCAGGAAAAGCTACTTTCCATTCTTATTTTATAAATAAAGTAGTATCTAATATATACCAAAACTAATGATAAACTTTAAATTTGTTATTGTCTGTTCGAAGTGAAAATCTTCTTTTCTACGAACTGTATATTTAACTTAACGAGTTATATGAACGACAAGTGTTTTATGAAATCCAATGTTCAAAAACCAAAAAGGGCTGATGGATTCAAACATCTATCCTGAAAATGTAGGAGTTGTCGATTCGATTGTGAGCTAATCACTGGCGAAGCTTGCACTAAGACACCGTAGGGGTCGAACTCAGAATGTATACAAAATTTCAGTAACGAAGGAGGCCGAGCTCAAATTTTCGGCTATAATAGACCTACTAAAATCGAAACGTTTTGTTTAAAGAGAAGAAGAAACAACCGCGGAAAAACAAAACGTGTCACTTTGCCTCATATCACTGGTTGGTTTGGTTGTTGTAAATCAACAGGTAACAAGAATGGGTATTAATTGTTTTTCTATAATATATAAAAAAACAATACACAAGTATGAAAAGTAAAGCATCTATCTTAGATGATGTTTGGAATCCACCATCTGAGCTATTAAGATGGCTGAGCGACTCTGAGGCTCCATGACTGATTTAGAGATTTACAATTGGCGAACCAATCATAATATGGTGCCGATCGATTTAGATGCAGTCTTCATTAAAAAACTACCAAATAACCTTTTCTTTAACACTGTTTGTAATTATCCCCAATACCTTAGTGAACCTTTATGTGACGAGATGTCAACCATTAATACTGATTTTGACGCTCCATGTCTGACTAACCCTTATACACCATCAAGGAGGAAACTCACCACCATGGGAAAACCCCTTGAGTCAAGTTTTGAACATTAGACCATAAAGATCTCAAGCCTTAACCATCACCCTTATGTCACTGGATCACAAGAACAATTCACACTTGCTACTCGGATTCTATTTTATGTGCCTTCTTCCTAGACCTGTCACTTTTAACCGCAACTCGAAACTTGACATGATAAGCCATAACCCTAACCATGGAAACAAAACCCGAGAACACGATAACCCAAAACGCAGTTTTGGGTTCGGTTTGGTTCTGCTTTCTGAATTTCAGGTCAATCCAAAACCGGAATAATTTATGCATTTTAGAAACAACACAAGAAATTGCAAAAATATAAGACATAATCGATACTTATACTCTAACCAATGATAATTCTAATTTTCACTTTTGTTGCCAAGTGCAATCCATGTAGCATAATCATCATCAATTTTAAAATATGCAACTTACATTTGATATATATTCGATTTTGCTAGTAAGTTTCCCTATCTCCTTCATAATCATTAATGTGAGAGAGATCGAGTCAAAATCAAGTATATACTATGATGGTTATACAATCAAGTCGCTTTGCAACAAAAGTGAAATTTGAGATTATCATTGGTCAAAGCGTAATTTTTAGGATTACTATATTAAATTTTCTTATACCAAATAAAAAATAATATACAAAAACTATATTGTTGTAGCATCCCGAAATTTCTAGAATAATAATAAAATATATTACTTGCGTTAGGAGAAATTAAATTGAGTTAGTAGAATAATATAATATAATAATGATAGAAGGATAGTAGGCTAAATAGATGGAATTGATTATGGACTTAAAAGGAAAGATGAGCCTAATCTCCATGGGCTTAAGGAGTATAAATACCCCTTAAACACTAAATCCTTTCCATCTCTATCATTCTACACATTAGCCTCCATCATAAAAAACACACACTTAAGCCATACACTCTCTACTCTATTCTATCCAACAATCCAAGACCAACCGAAGGTAAGAAATAGTTTATCACAGCTGACATAACATATTAGAACCTGACACCGCAGCCCTGGAATGCCGAATGAGCCATTTGAATCTAGAGCTAGCTTTATTCGGGTGTTTAATCAACCAAAAACGAGCTTAAGGGCCACCTTAGCTCAGATCTGGACACCCCGAAGCTAGCTAGGTCATAAACGATCAAACCCCGACCAACCAAGGTGGTTAACGGTGGCTTGCGACGCCGGAATCGAAGAAAAACCCGAAAAGTCTAAGTAGCGTGTTTGTTCGTAGCGTGTATGTATATAAACATATATGTATCCATACACCATATATGTAAATAAATGTATATGTATATATGTAGCGTATATGTATGCATGCATTGTGTATGTATATAAACGCATATGTATATATGTAGCATGTATGTATATAAACGTATATATATGCATGCACCGTGTATGTACATAAACGTATATGTATGTATATGACGTGGATGTATATAGACGTATATGTATGTAGTATAAGTATAACTTATACGTTATAGAGACTTATGCGCTAGACGACTTATACGGTGGGGAGACTTATGCGCTAGAAGACTTATACACTGGGGAGACTTACACGCCAAAAGGACTTATACAGACCAAAGGGATTTTCCGAAATAAACGAAAGATAAACAGCGTATATGTCACACCCCGACCAAAGGCGGCGGAACATGCCGGGGTGCAACGTGATTGGACAAATACACAAGACACTATTTAAAGTGACAATATTTATTCAACTCATTTTATTTCCACAAATCAATAAACAACACATCTCGTCCACACAAACAAGTTGAATACAAGTAGCAATTATGATGTTCGTTTTACTAATATCCTAATGGTCTTGGTAACGTTTTCCGTCAAGTTCTCGAGTCAACAAAAGTCACACCTGTAACATTTCATAAAATAAAGTTTGTCAACACAAAAGTTGGTGAGCAATTCATAAGTATGAGCAATAGATATATAGTATGAAAACCCACAAATCTAGTATACAAAACCATAAATAAAAGCAACATCTTGGATAAATTGACAATCGCTAATAGAATTACGTTAGCGCCACCTAGCTACAAGGGATTGCCAAATAGTCTAGGATTTAATAGAATATCGTTAATTGCATTACGTTAACGACACCTTGCTACAAGGGGATGCCAAGTAGTCTAGGATTTATAGATTCCACCAACAAAAAGCGATAAACACATAGGCATATAAGCATAAAACACTAAATCAAGCAATTATTCAAGTAAAGTATACAACAACATTTGTGGTTTAAGACTCAAGTATAAAGCATTTGATTTGAATTAGTATGAAATGTCACCCCAAAACAAAAGATAGAAAACGGGGTATGAAGTTACTCACCTCGACTGATGAACCGAGAAATAAATAGATAAATAAATGAAGCTCGAACGGTAAACGAACAGATCCGACTTGAAACGATAAACACCTTAGCTAAAATAAATAACGTAATATATATTAATGAACTTGAAACCATAATTAAACTATATTGGAAACATTGGACGAGAAGGTTCGGTTGTAAATCGGATTACCGGTTAATTTGTTAATGGTTAGGGACTCGTACTTAAATGACAATAAAAATAAAAATAATATTATTTCATTTGGGCTTTTAAATAACTAAACCAATATTAAATAGAAACAAGACGGGTTTTAAATCAAGAGTTCAATTTTATAAAAAGAAAGAATTGATAATAAAGTTTATAATAATATTATTAATGATAATAATAATTCTAAAAAGATATGATAGATATATATATATATATATGTATATATATATATATAAGATAAAGATGTTAATAATAATAACAATAATTATTTTCAACAATACTAATACTAATATAGTATAGTAACTATAACAATAATTATTATTAATAATAGTTATAAAATAGAAATCTTGGTATTAATTTTAAAGTGTTGTTGATAAAGGTAGTAATAATAATAATAAGTAATATTTATAGTAAATAATGATTCCATACTTGATGTTGGTTCGATTTCTAAACGAGTTCACAAAATAACTATATTAATATTATTGCTAGTAATTAATGATAAAATATGATTTTTAATAGATAATAATAATATGACTTTTAATAATATTAATAACCACTTTAATATTTATAATCATGATAATAATAATAACATTAATAGTGTAATAATATTAGTACTAATAATAACCGTAATTTGTTAAGTATAAAAATAATACCAAAACCGGGCAAGGATGAGATCTGAACCCCGTGACCTCTAATTTAATAACTAACGTAGAAACCGAACGAAAACAAGGTAATTTAAACCCATAAGAGCTTAATATATCCATTACCCGATCGTGTATCTTTCCCCCAATTCAAACCGACTCCATAATCATCCAACTCGTCTCAAATATTATAACCCATAAATAAAACTGATTACTAACAATTTAAATCTAAAAATCGACATAAGAAAACTAATAATACCAAACCCCGATGTTAATTTACCTATAAACGATACTTGGCCAAGAACAATTGCCGGAGACGAATAAAGATCGTCGAAGAAATTGTTTCCACCAGTGAGAAAGAGAGAGACAACGAGAGAGAGAAGCCGCGGGAGGGAGGGAGACAGCGAGAGAGAAGTCGTGGGAGAGAGAGAGAGGCAGCGAGAGATAGAGGGAGAAAGCATGGCGGAGATAGAGAGAGAACGGAGATAGAGAGAGAGAGAGACGGTTGAAGGTGAGAGGGTATCGGGCCGCCGGTAACAGTTGCCGGAAAGCCGAGAGAGGGAAAGGGAGGGTTTGTAGTGGTGGTGGTGCGGTGGGTGGCCGGAATTGGGTCAGAGATGGTGGTGGTGTCGCCGGAAAAGCGAGCCGGAGGTGGTGGGGTGTTGCGGGGCTGCCGGGAAAGCCGAGAGTGGTGGGATGTTGGTTTTGCGGACCAGGGGGAGGGCGAGATGGCCGTAATTGTCTCTCCGGAGTCTTGCCGGAATCGCCTCGCCGGAAAACGGCCAATGGGGGGCGGGGACTGAAAGTGGTGGATAATATGTTAGGTTTAGGGTTTTTTCTCTTATATATATAATACATATTTACAGAAATGGCCCCTCAAGTTTCAGTCATGGTTTATTACGAGTTTAAAGGTTTCCAAAGCTTATAACGAGTTTACGAAAAATCATTTTAACCCCTTATGTTTGTCTTAACGACTCTATAATATGACAAACATCGATTTATTGGTGATCAAGATATATAATAATATTGTATAATAAATAGATAAGGAAACAAAAATGTTGAGTTGGTTTTATAAAATAAAAATTTACAAAACGAATATAACTTGTGACTCAAATTTGACGAATGTCACAGTATACGTACGTAAACGATAGATATGGACTTATATGATATATGAACTAAAGATAAGTAATTAATTAATAAGGAAATGTAACGTTTAAAACGGGAAATGGCTTAGAAGTATAATATAATTAGTAGTAGTTAAGTGATGCTTGTTAATTGATACACAGTTAGCCGTGCACAGCTCAAGAAGGGCATAACCGTAAATTCAGACAACCATTAGAGACACCATAATGACCATAATGGAAATGGGAATACATCACCATGGATTTCATAACTAAGTTGCCCCGTACAGCTAAAAATCATGATACCATTTGGGTGATTGTGGACCGTTTAACGAAAAGTGCTCATTTTCTGCCTATACAAGAGGCCATCTCGTCAGAAACATTAGCAAACGTGTTCATAAAGGAGGTTGTGGCTAAACATGGAGTGTCGTCATCAATCGTGTCTGATAGAGATACCCGCTTTACTTCGAGATTCTGGAAGAAGTTTCATGAAGCTATGGGAGCAAGGCTGAACATCGATACGGCCTATCATCCTCAAACGGATGGGCTGTCTGAAAGGACTATCCAAACCCTTGAGGATATGCTACGTGCTTGTGTTTTAGACATTGGAGGAAGTTGGGATGATCATCTGCATCTGGCAGAGTTCTCCTATAACAACAACAACCATTCAAGTATTGGTATGCTACCGTACGAGATGTTGTATGGTAGACATTGTAGAACTCTTGTATGTTGGGGAGAGATTGGTCAGAAAAAGATTGGAAGCCTAGAGGTTATGCAAGAAACCTCTTCAAGGTTTGATCAAATCAAGGAAATGATAAAAGCTGCTTAAGACCGTCAGAAGTCATATGCTGACAAGCGGCGACGACCAATCGAGTTTAATGTTAGTGACAATGTGATGCTCAAAGTCTCACATTGGAAATGAATTATTCGTTTCAGGAAGAGAGGAAAGTTAAGTCCTAGGTACATTGGACCGTTTAAGAACATAGAGCGTGTTGGTGAAGTAGCTTACAAGCTGGACTTTCCTGAAGAGTTAGAAGGGGTTCACTATACTTTTCATGTTTCTCATCGGAGGAAATGTCTAGCTGCTGAAACGTCCCACGTGTCATTAATAGATATTGAGGTTGATGAGAAGTTAAACTATATCGAGCAGCCTATTAAGGTAGTTGACCGTAAGGAAAAGCAGCTTCGTCCTAAAGTTATCGCTTTAGTGAAGGTGATATGGAAGTATCGTAAAGGATCGGACGCTACCTTGGAAGTTGAAGAAGAAATGCACAAGTTTTACCCAAACCTGTTTGACTAAAAGTTAGGTTTCGGGGACGAAACCTCTTTAAAGAGGGAAGACTTGTAACACCCCAAAATTTCTAGAATAATAATAAAATATATTACTTGCGTTTGAGTAAATTAAATTGAGTTAGTAGAATAATAATAATAATAATAATAATAATAATAATAATAATAATAATAAAGATAGAAGGATAGTTGGCTAATATATGGAATTAATTATGGACTTAAAAGGGAAGATGGGCCTAAGGTTCATGGGCTTAAGGAGTATAAATGCCCCTTAAACCCTAAATCCATTTAATCTCCATCATTCTACACCTTACCCTCCACCATCAAAAACACACACTTAAGCCAAACACTCTCTACTCTATCCTATTAAATGATCCAAGACTAACCGAAGGTATGAAATCATTTATCTTAGCTGATATAACATATTATAACCCGACACTGCATCCCTAGGATGCTGAATGAGCCGTTTGAATCTAGATCTAGCTTTATTCCAGTGTTTAGTCAACCAAAAATGAGCTTAAGGGCCACCTTAGCTCAACTCTGGACACTCCAAAGCTACCTAGGTCATAACAATCAAACCCCGACCAACTATGGTTGTTAACGGCGGTTGACGGCGCCGGAAACGAAGAAAAACCCCAAAAACGCGAATAAAGGAGCTGAACTGAACTTATACGGGCGTATCAGTATATTCCCCGTATAAGCCTAAGTAGCATAGAAGTAGAAGAACCGTATAAGAATGTATATAACATGTATGTATGCAGCGTATATGTATGGGTACACCGTATATGTGTGTGTATACCACATATATGTATATAACGCATATATATGTAGCGTGTATGTATATAAACGTATATTTATGCATACACCTTATATGTATATAAATGTATATGTGTATATGTAGCGTATATGTATGCATGCACCGTGTATGTGTATAAACGTATATGTATATATGTATCGTGTATGTATATAAACGTATATGTATGCATGTATCGTGTATGTATATAAACGTATATGTATGTATGTGACGTGTATGTATATAGGCATATATGTATGCCATATATGTTTAACTTATACGTTAGAGAGACTTATGCGCTAGACGACTTATACGCTGGGGAGACTTACACGCCAAAAGGACTTATACAGAACAAAGGGATTTTCCAAAATAAGCGAAAGATAAACAGCGTATACGTACGTAAACGATTAATATGGACTTATATGATATATGAACTATAGAAAAGTAATTAATTAATAAGGAAAGGTCACGTTTAAAATGGGAAATGACTTTGAAGTATAATATAATTAGTAGTAGTTAAGTGATGCTTGTTAATTGATACACAGTTAGTCATGCACAGCTCAAAAGGGCATAACCGTAAATTTAGAAAGGAATCGCTTACAGGTGAGTTTCTCACCCCCTTTCCTTGTTATGTTTTCGGGGCTGTGTGCATACTCGATATGATTAGTGAATACACTTACCTTAAGTGTTAAGTGTATGACTTATATGACTTATGTGATAGTTATTGAGGTTATGAATGAATGCTTGTCGGTACGTGAATGATCTTCGGATATTGCATGTATCGCTAGGAAAGGTGATTTTTAGATGCATGAATGATATATGTATATTATATGAAAGATTGAGAGTATGTATGAAATTTTATATATATAAATATAAAGAAACGTGTGGTATGGTTGTATGCAAAGAAGGGAACCGGACCCTAATAATACTAGAGAAAGAAGGGACCGGGCCCTAATAATATCGGAGGTAGAAGGGAACTGGGCCTTCATAATACTCAAGGATGAAGGGACTGAACCCTAATAGTAGCTGGGGCAGAAAGGGAACCGGGCCCTAATAATACTCGAGGAAGTAGGCCGTAATGCTCTTTTTAACGTATGAGTATGGAAAGTAAGATTAAATATAAAAGTATGAAAGAAAAAAAGAAATAAGGTATATACTTACGTATGTACGAAAGAAATACAAACATGTTAAATAAGTAATATGTATCTTTGGATATGTATAAGCAAGTATGTGAATGTATTGTATGTTGCGTGATTAAATAGAACTCACTCAGCGTAGGTGACTTTTAGTATGCACGCAGGTAAATAGATTGAAGCAGCTAGCTTGAGAGAAAGACATGACATGATTTGAGGAGGCTGGCCCTGAAAAAATATTTTTCATGATGTTTTGATACAATATTTTATGTTATGTTTAAAAAACAAGATTTGAATGTTTTGTAATGAATGGTTAACTTTTATTATTCCGTGAAAGTTTTAATTAACTCTGATACTTAGAGAACTGTGTTTATGAGTAAATCCAACGACAATATAAGACACCGGGAACAGGGCCTTACAATTATTAATGTTACTAGGAGAGCCAATTGCTTCAGATGTTGTATGTGATTGATAGAAGGAGATTGTTGCACCAATCATGGATGCCACTGGTATAAAACAACTTTATTTTCTAAGTAATTTAATAACACCAAGGGTTTTTTAATCAAGCAGATGGTGTGATGGTAAGTCTAATTGGTTGCAAGCCGTGGGATGCGGGTTCTGGATCCTAAGGAAGGCTAATTTTCAAGTTTTATTAAAATATAAATATTCAAATAACACCCCAGAACTTTAAACTAATTTACACTATTGTCACCGACCTTTAACAAAGGTACTCTATAATACAAACTTTAACAAATTTACCTTATATGTTTTCCTTAATTTTTTTAAGGACTGAATTACAATTTTTGTCAAGTAAACATAGGCAGTTTAAGGATTGAGACTTTCAAAACGTTTATTTTCACTCTTTGTCCTTTAAAAGGTAAAGTGCCTTGGTTTTTTTTTCTTTAGACTAACGGCCATTCAAAACTGTCATTAAGTGACAGCATATGCAAAACATAGGATGGGAAAAATGGTAATTTTCTAACACATATATAAAATGCAAACGAACTTAGATTTAATAAAATACAAATTACAACCAAACAACTATCAATCAACATCCACCCCTCCCTGTCAATATTCTCCGGTTCCTGCCAGCCACTATCGTTGACAATTGTAGCTTATTGTCACAATCTCCACTTTTATCCTCTCTATTTTTCCATTTGAATCCATCACTAAACTTAATCTGGCTCTTGTTTTCTTAAACCCTAACTTTTGGAATCTTAATTAATAATATAAAAGCTTGAGAATGATCAGTGATTGAGGATTCGGGATATTCTTTGAGTGAAGGCAAGGAACGTGTCATGTATAAACGAATCGGGTCAAAATTATCAGGTCAAAACAACAAATAAATAAGTGTTCCACAAATTGATGATTTATGCTTTCGTCGCATCTAGATGATTTCTCATTCTGACGTTCACAATGGTTTACTTATGATTTTTGCATCACTTAAGGAGGCTAAAATCGATCATCTCATTTCAATTATAAAAACCAAATGGAGCAAAGGATTTAGAAAATTTTGGTGTTTTTAGTTAGTGTGCCTAAAAAATTGGAAGGGTCTGTTAATAGAATGAGATGAGGTACTTTTAGTTTTGATAGAACTGTTAAATTATTTAAGAACTTGAAGGAACCCTTATAAACTAACGTTTTTATAAAAAAATTTGTATGTCAATGTTAATTGAGTGTAGTTTTATCATTTTTCTATATCTATATTTACAATTACAATTTTGAAAATTAGTTTTTATAGATATCTATGTTTTTTTTACACCTATGTAAATTTGTTAGTTATAAATTTTACACATATGTAAACTTGTGATTAACATATGTAATCAAAACTTTTTATATAAAATATGATAAAACTACTATTAAATAATGTTAATACATAAAAAAAAGTTAAAAAAGCGTTTGGTTGTTTAGAGTTCCTAAGAGTTTTTAATTTTTTTAGAGTTCTTAAATGATACCAACCCTATATATATATATATATATATATATGGGTGGATTATAATAAAAAGAAATAGTTATTTAGAAAAAGTAAGAATAATTCTAAGCCATTGGATCTATGATCTAGTGGTTGAGATTGGTAGTTTTTAAAATACCAAATAGTTTCCTATGATCAAGGATTTAGGCTAAATAGTTTAATAACTCTAAATTTTATGTTATTCCTACTCTTCCTATAAAACTATGTCATTTTATTTTAACCCTTTTCTATATATATATATATATATATATATATATATATATATATATATATATATAAACATACAAGTTCATCTTCTTACTTAAAAACCCTAGGTTTCAATTCGTTTAATTCATTCCATTTTGATAAAATTAGGTTAGGCGTTTTAAATTACGGCTAAACATGATTCATATGCATATAAATATTACCTGGAACTATGAAGATTTGATGTTGAATGGAGTTTGGCTGGAAAACAAACTAGGATGATCAAATACGTATTTTAGAGAGTATTTCAGTTTGATATGATGTTTGGGACGAGTTTAGATGATGGTTAGGGTCCTATTTATAGGTTCAATTGGAGTGTACAGGCTTTAGTGATCGTTATTGCATTTTAATAATAATCTGGCGGTACCGGCTTGAACTACGTTTAATTAGTTGTTATGCGTTATTAATCGATGATTACGAGTTATTGTTACGGACTAAAGCGTTCACGGGCCTTTAATTAAGTTTTGACGCGAGTTTGAACGGGTTTTGATGGCTCGCAGGAACCGGCGGCTGGAAAAACGCAAGTGGAAGGGGATGGGGCTGGGTTAGTTTATTATAATAATCTAATTTAAAAATATTTTATGCAAATGGACCCTCATCTTTCAAGTTATTAAATAGATTAAAATATAATTACATGTTAAACCTTAAACTTCGAAATGCGTTAAAAGATGAAAGAAAGGTTTAAGTACTTGGGTAATTTTCATATTATACTCGTATAGCTTGCAATTTATTTAAATAAAGACTTTAAATCTAGGAGTTTTGTTAATTGAACAAAATAAATAGAAAATGAACTAACAATAACCATAAATCATCGTGGATATTTTATGATTGATGAACGATGAACAAGAATGAATTAAAACGATAATACGGGTCGGTTTAACTAATACAAATAAATATTGACGAATGTCACATGAAATACATGAAACCAAAATTTATATATATATATAAACAAAACTGAAAGTAAAATTGGGTCGAGTTTTCTCTTTTGAAAATTAACGAATGTTACATATTAAATTAAAGAAAACAATGAAATTACCATTTGCCCATCACATGTCTTGCACATGTTGTCACTTAAGACGTTTTTGGATGGTCGTTAGTTAAAAGGACAAAAACCCGAGGTATTTTGTCTTTTAAAGGATATAGAGTGAAAATGAACTTTTTGAAGGATTCAATCCATAAACTGACTATGCTTAAAGAGTAAAATTGTAGTTCCGTATTTTATAATTTTATTTTGGTTTATTTTTTTTAGTTTTGCTATGTTACATTTATACAATGTACTGTCATGATAAGCTTTAACTTATTTTTATCCATTGTTATAACTGTAGCACTCTACTAGTGATATTAAAACATAATTAATCTACCAATACTATTAAAGAATGATAATGTTGGCACATGACATTTAGCTAGGACTACCACCTATGCTGCCAACTAAGCCAATTACCAAAAATATAGTTGGCACAAAATTAACCATTAATTTAAAAAATAATTTCAATACAATTACTAAAATAAGGGCTTCCAATAATCAAGGTCTTCCAATAAATATTAAAGTCAAGTGTTATAGTTAAAAATCTTTTCATTTTATATCAACAATAATCGTATTATCAAAATTATCGTTATATTAAATACAAATACTTAAAAGATTGATTGGTATTAATTAATTCTTTATTTAATAAATATTACACTTTTAAGTATGGTATCACAACATTATATTATATCAATACCTTATTTCTAACTGTAGGGCTAATATTCTATATAAGTACTATGATTGTGTATGTCTTTATATTTGCTAATATTCTGTGTATTACGTACATTAGTACGCTTATTTTGTAAGGACGAAATGTAAACTTTAGAGTAATGGGGGTCCTATATAAAGGGTCACTTAACCCATTTTTCCATTACTCTCTACCAACTCATTTGAAATAAACACTCTAAAGAAATAATAGAGAAACTTTTCTCTCCGGCACGAACCTCACTTTCTAACTTTTTCTTTTTGAGTTACAAACTAATATCTGAGATCCGAGTGTTGTTAGCGATTTTTGCTAGCTAACAACACGGATTGATCCGAGTAAGGTTGTTTGATCCATCCCCAAAGAGGACCTACAAATGGTATTAGAGCTTTCGACTCAACTTTTGTGGTATTCAGATCAAACTTTTCGGGTTTTGATATTAGTTTTTGTTATATTTGAGGTTGTTTTTCATGTTACTCACTACTTTTGGAGTGCTTTACATCCAAGAAATACCCAAAAATCATCAAATCTAAGTTTTTGGTTTTCGTGTCCAGGTTCAGATATAGTTTAAAAACTCAGATCTAGGCCAATCTATTAGTTTTTAGAATAAGGTTCTTTAGATTTTATTGTTAGTTTAGCTGTTAGATTCCCAAAAAAAAATTCTAATCGAGTTGACTTTTCTAGTCGAGTTGACTTTTCTAATCGAATCAAGTCTGTCCGTTGACTTTTTTGACTTTGACCAAAAAAAATTTAATCGAATTGAATGGGCTGATCGAATCGAGTCTGACCGTTGATTTTGACTTGGACCAAAAAAAATTTATAAATTCTAATCGAATCGAATGGGCTAATCGAATCGAGTCTGACTGTTGACCCATTGACTTTGATAAAAAAAATATTATCATTATTTAATTTTCTTAAAAAAAATGTCTTGCAATTCTAAACTTGAAGAAAGTCTAAATATGAGTGAAAGCCAAAAGGACATTTTAAAAGAAGAATTCAACATGTTTAAACATATTTAATGAAAATGGGTTTCCTCTCTCATTAACAGATTTGAGTCACTCGTCAGAAATGAGAAATGTCGGTATCATCCATGAGTTCTCTGAGATTAACATGAAGTTCTTGGATTCACTGCCTTACGTATGGAACATCAGTGTGGGTACCATCAAGAGATCCACAAATCTGAATACCATAATACCATAATACTCTCAGAGTTGACTTCTACCATCAAGTCTTTTGAATCAATGGATGACAAGCTCAAAATAAACAATCAACCAAAAGAAAATAAAGTTGGGACAAGTGTTGCAGGTGGAAGTAGTCAAGCAAGTCTTATCCTTCATGAGGTACACATACACCTTTGCTCTCAAGCTTGTATAAATAAAATTAAGAACTATAGAACTCATAATGCTACCCTAATTAATGAAAATCTTAGCCTTAAATGTCAGAACAATGATTACAAGAAGGATGAACAGATTTGCACCACTAGGATTTAATCTCATAATAACGATATAGCTAAACTTAATGAAAAATTATTCCAGTCTAAACTAGCTGAATTTCATGAAAGGCGTGTTGTAGAATTAAACGCTAAATTTGAGAAGCTAGAGTTAGACTTAGCTTAAAGAAAAATAGTTATTGAAAGATTTGAGTTAGCCAATGATAAATTGAATGAGATTACTGGGGCACAGATTGTGGTGAAACAAAAGACATGTATAGGCTACGATCACACAGCTATTCCACCTCCTTTCAATGAGAATTATACTAGCCTACCTCATTTTGGTTTCAATACCCCACCAGAGGACGAAATAGTCTATGGTATTGGTCATGTGCCAAAACCAAAAACATTTGTTCCTCATATCTCCAAAACTATTGATCCCATTCCTTCATCAGTTAGTTCTAGTAGTGATTTATCTTGTTCAGCAAGTTGTGTAAAGAAAGTGGGTCGGTGGAAAGGCATGTTGAGGTGAACATATCAAGTTGTAATACTTAGGATAATTCAAGTAAAATCAAAGTTTTTGAAAATGATAATCAAACGAGTACTTCATGTACATATGTGTCACCAAATAAAAGATTATTTTCTCAAACAACTAATCAATCCTAAAAAATTGTTTTCATAACAACTACTATGGTCATTATCAACAAAATTTTGTTGATCCATATTACACTAATGTTTTTGATGATCGGGTTCAAACATCAAATGCGTTTTATAATCATGTTCCTTTCCATTGATCACCTTGCCCACCACACCAAGCATATTATAGTTCTGATGAGTTCTATGGCTCTCCAAGGAGAAAATCTTGTTTTGTGTGTGGTTATTCTTCTTATCATGAAAGACATTGCAAGCACTGGTTAAAGCAACAACTTGATATTCAAAGGCGGCTTAGTCAGTCCCCAGATTTTAGTAGCCCTGATTCAAGGACTGATCAAGCTAATAGTGAAGCAGTGAAGTGGATGTGAGATCCAAAGTTAATAAAGAAAAGCACAATAAGAAACCATTTTGGAAAACTAAAAAGGATAAAATCAAAAAGGATCCTAAGACTGAAAAGTCTGAGGATTCACCAAAAACAGTTTTAAAATATAGAAAACAAAAGTCCAAAATTGCCAAAACCAAGGAACAAGTTTGTTCTTGGATTCATAGGGACTATTCTTCAAGCGACAAGTCGCCAAGAAATAAATGGTTTTCAGAAAATAAAATCAAGTTTGGTCGACTTACAGTTGACTTTCCCGAGACAAAAACATCTCGGGAACCCATGTCTAATTAAAAGCTTAGTGCATGTAGGGTTAATCAAGAAGGACTATCAAGAGTATTCGGTACTTAGATAGTGGTTTCACCCGACATATGATGGGAGACGAACCCTTGCTATTTGATGCTAAACCATTAAATGGCGAATTTGAGTCTTTCATAAGAGACATGGGAGAACTTCAAGGAATGGGAAATGCATCATATATTGTGATTCAACAACACTAAACTTGTTCAAATGGCTCAACCACAACATATCGAGCGTTTCTCAAACTCACCTCATTCAACTACTTCTCTCAAGTGATGGATCCAACATCAGTTACTTGGCTTCGATTTGAATCTTTTCAACTTTGTTATATGATGTGATAATGCATGCTTAGGATAGTCCATCTAACAACAGCTTTGTCGACCTTTTCAACAAAGTCATCGATCAATTTTGTTTAAAACAACATATCTACCTTTTTATATAAAATTGTAAATATTTTTCAAATATATCACAATTTTAGAGGGAGAAGATGAGTTAAGTATAACTCATCAAAAAGATTTTCAGCTTTTTTTTAAGAAAAATAAACCGAAAATATTTTATATCTTATATTTATTAAGAAAATCAGAAAAAGATTCAAAAAGACTTTTTCTCGTTTAGAGTGAGCTCCTGCTTAGACGGAGTCAAATATTATAATTTTATAAAATTTTGAGAAATTGATCCGACCTTTGGAAAATGATAAGAAATTATCTTTAACGATTCTAGCATATGAAAAGAGTAGATCAAAAGCCAACAAGATCATTGTTTGATGTGTAGATATGCTTGATAAATGTGTAAGTATCATAGTGATATAAACTAAATCATCCGCCTATGCTAGTGGTTTTACCTCTATGAAGTGGTTGCTGACTCCAATATAAGTCATATCGATAAAGGCAAAAATGTTATTAGTCAGTCATACACGAGCCCGTTAGTGATCGATCACCACAAAAATTATTCTTGCTTTAGATACAAATATTGAAAATCAAAATGTTAAAGCAAAAACTGCAAAGTGCTTAAAAGTATTAAAATCAACAACAAAATGTTGATAAATTGTCAAACAAAAATGGGCATATCAGAACCACGTAACGTGGGACAAACAAGTAAGTCCGAAACACTTTAATGAATGCTTGTAAGTCCGTATGGCAAGTAAGTCCATGGTTCAACCTTTATTGTTTGAAAGGAAATTTGTAAAAAGTTTAAAATAAACTCAAAATGTTTTAATCAATCTTCATGGGGTCGGAGTTAATTCTGGGTGATACTGATGAACACAAACTATGCTTGAGATATGATGGAGTTTGTAATTTGTCGGATTAAATAGGGACCACATAAGTGTCGTGCTTAACATGTACCTTAACATATCAAGTTGACATCAAAATACTTGTTAAGTTTAAAGTTGACAAAATATATCTACATTCGACATTGGGTTTTTGGCATAATAATATCAAAATAGAAATGTGATTTAGGACGTTATCGATTAATGTGATTCCATGTTGTGATCTTTCTCGCAAAAATATTAAAGTCATTAGAAAATTATGTAAATATTATTGTTATATAATATTAATTTCATCTTTACTCCTACCTTTTTAATTTTTTTTCAACTTAAATATATTATGTATATATATTCGTAATACTATAATATATAAAAATGGCAAAAAGATTTAAAGTTTTTATGTGTTCGTACATATTTTATTAAACCTTGTTTATCCAAAATCATGTGTTTTGTTGTCAAGGTTACTCATGCAAAGTTCATTGGAAACCTGGTACTTAAACAAATCATTTACAAGTTAAGGGGACACATTTTGAGATGAAAAATCTTCTTTGACACTCAAGAGGGTCTGTGAACGAATCTTATTTGCTCTAAGTTTTATGCAGTTGTACATGGACAGGTAGATCAAGATCAAGTGTCCTGGGCTGCAGAGACCGAAGTTGCAGATGCTAAAGGGCTTAAAAGAAAACGAGAACATGACAGTTGGCGGTTGAACCTAAAGTTGAACTGATCATGTCTGAAGATCTGTCAAAAGACAAAGGAAGCACACCAGTCGGCCCAAGAAAGTAAACAAAAGAAAATTAGATGTCGACCCTCCCGCATCTGATGTTTCTAAAATTTGTTGTTGCCGATCATTCTCAAAAAATAAGATTAAAGTTTAAGTATTTAAGAATGGAAAACAAAGATTTATCCAAGATCCAATTTCGTTCAAGCTCTTGAATCAAGACAAATACTAGATTTTGAGAAATAAAGATGTAGCAAGGAACTTGATAAAGGTTCCTGGACATACTCAATCCTAGAGGGAAGGATTGTGTATGTCTTTATATTTGTAAATTTTCGGTGTATTACGTACCTCAGTACGTTTATTTTGTACAAACGAAATGTGAAATTTGTAGAAATGAGGACCCTATATAAAGGGTCACTTAACTCATTTATCCATAACTATCCACCAACTCATTTGAAATAAACACTCCAATGAAATAAAAGAGAAATTTTTATCTCCACCACCAACCTCACTTTCTATCTTTTTCTTTTTGAGTTTACAAACTAAGATCCGAGATCCGAGTATTGTTAGTGATTTCCGCTAGCTAAAAACACGGATTGATCCGAGTAAGGTTGTTAGATCCATTCCAAAGAGGACCTACTAAAAATAAAAATTATTTGTAACTTTTAACTTGTATTCGTTTAAATAAAATATATTATAAAGTTTACTTAATAGTTAGAAATTATATTCATATACATCATTACTGATTTATATATGTATTTTAATCACTATTTTATTATACAAAAGGATAATACTTTTCTTGTATAATGTTTGAAATCCTAATTTTGTGATAGATTTTAGCATCATCTAATGTTTTTTATATATGTTCCTTTTTTATTAAGGACTTGAGTTTAGCATCACATTGATCTTTATATAAACAATTTGACATTATTGATTCCAATCATTTGGAAATCATCTTCTTCCATTTTGTGGTTTTCCAAATTACAAGGTAATCCTTTTTATGTGTTTTAATATCATTTTAACTGAATTATGTTTGATTTAGTTCCTTTTAATATAAATAGTAGTAATGTTTATATTCTACACAAACTTTTTGACTACTCCTTCTATTATTAAGGAATTTTTTTATACAAAAGTAAGATTACTTGTATTGGAAATTAGTTGTTGAAAAAAAAGTTTTATGTATCAATTTTCATTGGTTATCATCTTGTTTTTTCATATATGAATGTATAATTTAACCATCTAATTTATCTTTAAAACTGACATTTTTTATTTTTGTTTCATAATTTTGTATATTGTAGTTATTGTGATAAGACTATTATGTATGTAATTTATTGGTTACAAAGGTAGTATTTTTATTTCTCTAATTCTAGCAGCTTATAAAATGTCAAACAAACTGATACTTTATTTACTACGTGAAAAACGAATTTTAGCCACACATGTACACTACATGGGCGATTTGCCACACTTCAGCTTAAATGTGTGGCTAAAAGGTCTTTGACCGCGTTTGAAAACCTTCCAGACTAGTTTTTGCCACACATATTTTTCTTCATGTGACCATTCTATACCGACTCAGGTATTTTTCGCCACACTTTGAAAAGAATCTGTGACATAAGCTAGTCACATTATAAAAATGTGTGGCGAAATGTGACATACAGTCATAGTTTGTTTGATCTTTGATACATGTGACCAAAATCACATGTATTAGCCACACTCTAATGGAAGACTATGACATTTAACTAGCCACATATTTTAATAGTGTGGCCAAATGTGACGAACGGCTATTGTATTGATAAGAGATGTTTCTAAAAGGTAAAAGATATAGCCACTTATATTACGTTGTGTGACCTAATATCACATTTGTTAGCCACATTTGTAATAATGTGGCGAAATATGACGAACAACCATTGTATTTATTAGTAAGGTGGCTAAAACCTTAAAACGTATGGCCACTTATACGAGGTTGTGTGACCAAAGAGTAATTTAGTTTTATTTTTTCTAAGTTTTTTATTGTCACGGATACACTTAATATGTGTGGTTGTAAGTGATAAATGGTTATAGTTAAATATTTTTAAGTGTGTCCAAACGTAATTAATGGCCACACTTTGATTTGACGAGTGGCTAGGTCATCATTGTATTTCTAGTTCCTTATGCCGCCAATTTCAAATTGTCAGAGAGATGTACCGGTTTCCGATGGTGTTTAAATACCACTCATGGTTTCCAATTTGCCCCATTGCCTCCAAAAATCTAGCAAATCACAATCCACAATCTGATTTCCAAAAATGGCTTCAACATGGATTGTACGAGAACCACGTACTCATGCACCCATCTACTATACGACCCCACCTTCTTCACCATTGTTTTCCACTTTGATTTCGGCACCGTCTGGAAGAATTAAAGGGTAAGGTATGTGGACTATGTTCACCCTTAAACCTTCATGTACCAACAACTTAACCGAATGGTTAGGTTTCTTGGGTACACCACTGCAGACCATTTCAGCATTGTGGTGGAAGCCCCGTGCATCGAGGTTGCATGGATTGGGTTGAACTCCATAGAGTACTTCAAGGTTGTGTCCCTTTATGGGGCATTCCATACCGAGGTGAGCCTTTACATACGAAGGCTTAAGGACTCCACCTACACCTCGTATGACATGTGGGAGAGGATCATGCCCTCTCAGACTCTAGAAGAGAATCCGATGGATGTAGATTCAGATATGGAATCTGATGGTAGGACTTAGGTAGTAATAATTTGTAATTAGTTTTTTATATTAATGTAATGTAAATTAATTATTAACTATAAATATATTAATATATTTTGGTTATTTTATTAACTATGTTGATGATGTTGTATTTAATATTTGTTGCTTATTTGGTTTCATCATTACACTTGATGTTTGAATATGTGTATATAGTTAATGTCTGTTTTAACTTAACCAAATTAAATAGACTAGGGATGCAAACGAGCCGAGCTGCTCGCGAGCTATTCTAGATTGGCTCAAGAAAAAGCTCGATTGAGCCGAGCTTAAACGAGCCCGAGCCCAAGCTTGAGCCTAAAAGAAAGCTCGTTTAACAAACGAGCCCGAGCCCGAGCTTCAGTTATCGAGCTTAAGCTGGCTCGTTAGCCTAAACGAGCTTGTCATTTATATTATATATATATTGATAGATACATATATATTTAATAATTATTTAATATATATATAATTTTATGGAAAAATATAACTAAATAACATATATTATTTTATATATAAATTTATTATGAAAATAAATATACAAGTATAATTATAAATATATATATATATATGTTACACATAATCGTCATGTTCACAGGTTTATTATGAAACAGGTCAGCTGCAACCCTAGGTATTTTACTGATATTAAAGCTTTTAAACCTTGGGTAATTTTGTAATAGATAAGGTAAACAGCTGGTATGTCAAGTTGTTATATTAGGATAAGTTAAAATAATGAAGGTTAGCATATCTAGGAAGATAATTCAGGTTCTCACTTGCAATTAGTTGTGCAAGTTGTATTAAAATTATGCAGATGTTTATGTTGTATGTTTTTGTATTAATAGGTGGCTAAAGTGTCTTGTAAAAGTGTGGTGGTTTAATCCCATTAATACAAAAACGGTTTTATGACTTTGATTACCAACAATATAAAAAATTAATTAATAAATATTAAACCAGCCGAGCTCGAGCTTGAAACACTACGAAACGAGCCGAGCTCGAGCTTGAAACACTACGAAACGAGCCGAGCTAGAGCTCGAGCTCCGTATAAGTCAAACAAGCCGAGCTCGAGCCTGGTCGATCTCGGGCTCTGCTCGGCTCATTTGCACCCATAAAATAGACCAGCCCTTCTATTTGAACTTGACACCAATTGACCAAAATAGCCAAAATATTAAATGAATTCAACAAACCGGCCTATATAAGTAATAATAGTATTAAAAACAACCAATATTTATTTACTTTGAATTAATAAGTACAAAGTAAAGACTAGTTATATCATGTATCATAACTAAATTTAAACATTATTGACATCTAACTAGGCGAACAAACTACTATATCAACGTACACAACCGCTGGGTTTGAATATAAAATGTTGGTCGACAACACCGACATCGGTGTCCATCGCCATAATATGTCTTCTGGAACCCTCAGTTATTGTAACCGGCAATTCTTTGTAGGTGCTCTATGATGATCAACAACCTCACCAGCAGTTCTGTAACAATAGAGAGAACTGTTGATTTTGAATCAGCAGTTCTATGCAGGGTTCAATCTCCATTACAAATAGTTGTAGGCTTTTCGCCGGGCCTCCAATAATCATCCGGGGACTCATTACGAAGCAGTTGATTTGATTGTACATGTGGCAATCTATTACCTTCACGAGGGACAATAACCGTACTAAATTCCTCATCGACCTCGTCATACGAATGCCTATAATTCTTGGGTGGAGTCATGAGGACAACATGTTTTTTTCTCTCCAGCTGATCTTGAATATAAAACACATTGCGTGCTTGCGAGGCCAATATGTACAGATCATCCTTGTAGCCAAATTTGTTTAGGTCGACCGACGTGGAACCAAGAATATCATGTTTGACATGTTTACGGTCAACCCATCGGCACATGAAGACTGGAATTCTTTTAGTATGATAATCCAGGACTCATATCTCTTGCAAAACCCCAAAATAAAAGTTTTGTCCATAGGTCACCACGTCTTTTTTGATGTGCATGTCATCCGCCTCCACACCAACCCCGCTGTTCTGGTAAACTCTACCATCATGAGATTTTGTACGATATGCAAAACCGATGATGTCGTATGAGTCGTATTTGTATATGTTGCGGTGTGCTCTGTGTGCAATCCACTTTATGGTTTCTGATATAGAACCTGGGGAGACCACTAGCTCTCTTTCAACCTGAATTTCATTACAAGGATTAGATTCATCTACATTGTAGAAACTATAAAAGATTCTTAAAAATTATAGAATACTTAATAAATTGATCTACCTTGTCGCGTAACCAGTCACCAAACTTTAAGGTATGCTCCTTCTCCAGCAATGCTTGTCGTTTACCAGGCATTTGGTTGTTCAAATAGGTCTTGTGTTGTCTGCAAGTAGGAGTATAATATATTGTGAATTAATATATATATATATATAATTCAAAGTATATATGTTAGTAATATTTACTCGATATACGACGTTATTTCGGGCGTATTCTGCAAAACATAGAAATGTGCTCTCTTGAAGAGATCAGGAGAAACTTCAACTGATTTAGCGCCTGTGACAGGAATTGTCTCCCCATTATCATCATGCTTATCATGTGGAATACCAACAGTACTCTTGATGCTTTTTTGGCATTCGCTGAGAAACTCGATTGTTTCTTCCGCAATGTTCTCCTCAGCAATGCACCCTTCTGGATAAGTTTCGTACTTGCCCTTTGATAACCTTCATACACCTTTCAAAGGGATATATCCAACGAAAGCAAGGTTGCCAACATAATTATATCTCTCTTACAAGGTGCACGTTTAAGTGAACCATGACATCAAAAAATGATGGAGGAAAGTACTTCTCCAGCACGCACAGTGTAACTATTTGCTCTTCTTGCATCTTATCAAGCTCTACTACAATGATTTCTTTGCTACAAATTGACTTGAAAAAAAACAAAGCCTGATTAAAGCATCTCATTGGTTCTGGCATGATGGACCATATTGCAAGGGGCAGAAACTGTTGCATAAGCATGTGATAATCATGTGATTTAAGGCCTTGTAGCTTCCATTCTTTAAGATTCACCAAACTAGAGAAGTTAAAACAATACCCTAGTGGAGCCTTCAGTTTATACAATGTTTCAAGAAACATGCCTTTTCTTGTGCCGATAATGTGAAGCATGATGTAGGGAGTTTTGTATTGTTGTCTTTTGCTTTAGGTTACAACTCCTTTTTAATCCCTAAAGCTCCAAATCCTTTCTAGTTTCCAATCCGTCTTTTGTCCTACCGGGATGTTCAGCAATGTCCCGACAATACTCTCTGCCACATTCTTTTCAACATGCATCAAATCAATACAATGTTGGACAGGTAAATGCTTTCAATAGCTAAGCCGTTGGTACCATATGTTGAACTTCTTCCAATATGGATGTGGCGTTGTCTTATCCCTTTTTCTCTTACTCCCACTTAGAGATTTTGATCCCTTTCCCCATTCATTCTTAATGTTTTTAACCTTGTCGTATATCTCTTCCCCTGTCATAGGCTCCCTAGCGGTTCTCATCTCTTCTTTTCCGTTGAACGCCTTTGTTTGTTTTCTGAAATGGTGATCATGTGATAGATACCTTCTGTGGGCAGCATAACTCTGCTTCTTTGTGTGATAAAGTCGAACACACTGAGTGTCTCCCCGATACACTACACAACCTTTGAATCCACTGTAAGGGCAACCACATGGTGTACCAAGAGCTGGGTAATCATTAGTCGTCCATAACACAACTGCACGTAGTGTAAACATTTCTTGTTTATATGCATCATAGGTTGGCTCCCCGACATCAAATAAAGATGCTAGATCATCAATAAAAGGCTATAAAAACACATCAATATTGTTTCCGGGCACTCCTGATATTAATAAGGAAAGCATGGTGAACTTTCTTTTCATACACATTCAAGGTGGAAGGTTGTAAATGACTGCTAAAACAGGCCACACACTGTGGTTTCTATTGTCTCTATGTACGTCGACCCCATTAGTGCAAATCCCTAGACGAAGATTTCCTAGATCGCTTCCGATGGTATCAGAGTAACTGTCATCTATGGCTTTCTATGCTGGTGAATCTGATGGATGGCGTAAAACATCGGGTTTATTGGTACTCGTGGCGTGCCATGTTAAATTCTCTGTTGTGGTCTTTTATTGAAAGAGGCACTTGAATCGTGGAATAATGATAAAGTACCACACTACCTTAGCGTGTGTGTTTACGTAAGTTTTGTTGGTCTTCTCATCCACCTTCCACCTTGACTTGTTACAAACTGGACATGCTTCTAAATCCTTGTAATCCTTATAGTAAATAATGCAGTCATTGATACACGCATGTATCTTATCATATCCTGAGCCCATTGCCTTCATCATCATTTTGCCCTCATACATATTATTTGTCATTTAGTTATCTGCAGGCAGCATCATTTTCAACATTTTCAGAAGTTCATCAAAGAACTTATGAGATACCCCGTGCTTGCTCTTCAAGTTGAGTAGTTGTACTAATGCAGACAACTTGGTGAAGTCAGGACATCCTTTATATAGGGGCTTCTTAGCGTCAACAAATAGTTGTAGAAACTGTTGATGCTTCTTGTCACCTTTGAAATTGTCTTTTGTAGCATTTACCATTTCTACAGTTTCACTGGCATCTGTTGGAATGTTGATGTCAACAAACCCAGTATTATTATCAGTCACATTAGTTGGATTGTTGGTGTCAACAAACCCAGTATTATTATCATTAGTTGGAATGTTGGTGCAGGAAAACCCAGTATTATTAACATTAGTTGGAATGTTCGTGTCGGCTTCTCCATGTTTTATCCAAGTAGTATAATTCTTATCAATTCCAAACTTGTACAAGTCATGTTCTACATCGTCTACACTAAGAGATATGTGGTTCACACGCCGAACATATGGACATGAAATAGAAATTGGTGGTGATGTTTCCTTGCAATTACGAACTGCATAATCTAGAAATGCCTTAACACCATCTTTATATGCTTTACTACACCTGTCGCCTACTGACATCCAAGAGTTATCCATAATGAAGCTTTTTGGTAGGATTGAGTAGCCGGCAGCAGATTTTTTAGGGTTTGTTGAGATTGTGAGATTTTAAAAAAATATTAGAAGAGGTTCAATTATGTTCTCATGATGGTTGAGGCGCTTGTGATTATAAAAATATTATAAGAGGTTCTATTATGTTCTCAGGGTGTAGCTCAAACGGTTGAGGCGCTTGTGATTAAACATAGATTGCAATTGTCGCGGGTTCGAAACTCAGGAACATATTTTTATTAAATATTTATATTAACCTTTTTGCAGCTACACCAAAGCCCTAAAATTATAAGAAGAGGTTCTATTATGTTCTCAGGGTGTAGCTCAAACGGTTGAGGCATTTGTGATTAAACATAGATTGTAATTGTCGCGGGTTCGAAACTCAGGAATATATTTTTATATTAACCTTTTTGCAGCAACATCAAAGCCCTAAAATTAAATAACAAAACTGATGGAAATACAATTTGTTAACTTTTCGCTGATTACAAAACTAATTAACGCCCCAAAAACAACAAGAACAAAAAAATACAGTTTCTTAGCTTTTAACTCATATTACAAAACTAACTGAAAGCCCTAAAAACAAAAAGAAGCAAATAAAATACAATTTCTTCACTTTTTTTTATTCAATCCGTGAAGCTACACTCATTGCAAGTTGATCCTCTAATGAGTTATTTGCCCTTATCAAGATAGGAATTATGTCTATACATCTTGTGCACACATCAGATCTTGTGGACGAACAACAATCACACCATATAAAGAAATCACATTTTTTTCCCTAAATTAAAAAATATAGAGTTTAGAGTCAACAATCAACATAAAGACGGGATGACTTCCATCTTTATTTTCAATTTCACAAACCTGAGATGCATAATTGTAGAACCTACGACCTGGATTTTTGGTGGTCCTTGATGTTCTTAGAATGGCTTCTTGACAACAAAAACAATAAACCTGAGATCGATTGATTCTACAAGTAGTTCTTTTAAGTGTTTTATTTTAGTGTTTATGGGAGTGAAAGGAGTTTTTAGTTTTTACTAAATCCGTGAAGAAACAATCGGAGATGAATCTTATTGATGAACCAATTATCGGTGAAGAACATGATTTATACTCCGATAAGGACGCTCAATCAGACGACACAAGGCTACTCCAGTGAGGAACCCAATGACGACGACGCTCAAGGAGACAACGGTATAGCGACGGAGGCTATCGAACCCATCAACAGTTTGGAGGCTATCGAACCTATCAACAGTTTGGCTACTACGAAAAAACCTACAAGGGGGTTAACGAGGTTAGCTAAGCTACGCACCGATTATGCAAACTCTGGTGGTGTCAAAATGGTAATGGAGTTTGATAATCTGGGTAGGTTCACTGACCAAACCAGATCAAAGGTTCCAAGTTTTTTAGGGGATGTTGTAACGGAAATGGTTGGCTTGAGACATTTAAGTTGGAGGAAGGTCACAAATGAGCTTAGAGATAAGCTGTGGGAACAAATAACGGTTATTCTTTAATTTTATTTGTGCATTTTATGTTGTTTGATGATTCATTTATGTGCATTTTATGTTGTTAAAAGGATTTTTGACTTCTAAAAATCATGTTTGGTAAAAGTGGTTTTCCAAACATCTATGCAGAAATATTTTGAGAAGTAATTTATGTTTCATGGGCTGGGCCACTGTTTGTAGAAGTAATTTACCTTTATTGTATTATATGATGCAGAAATATTTTGAGATTGAGACGTGTCACAGGCCTTCTGTGATGACTCGGATCGGACACCTTCTTCGGAATTTTCGAAGAAAAATGTATGCCAAACACATTATGCCGAACATCAGTAAACCTCTGAAGCTGAAGGCGACACCCAAGGGACACAGGACGATGATCAATAAAGAAGACTGGGATCGCTTCGTTGAGTACACACGATCAGAGCAATTTCAGGTATAAATCCTCTACTTTATCTGCAAACGTAGATTGATTGACCATATAAGGTTTATGTTTTTTTTTTAAATATAATGAAATGATTATAATGTGTGGTTGAAAAAACACTAGGATTCAACAAAGGGAGCTCAGGCAAAGAATGTTTTTTATCATCACATGGGACGAGGGGGTTATTCCTACCTTCGAGAGGAACTGGTAATCACCTCACTCTCTAGTTCAATGATTTGTTGGTTATGTGTCTAATGCATGACCTTTAGCTGCTTTCTCTTGAATATTTTACAAGTTCAAAAAGAATTAACTTGTACCGGATGAGACGCCCGGCAGTGCATTAATGTGGATGAAAGCAAGGGAGACAAAAATGGTGTATACAAGAATGCTGTTGTCGTAGACGTGGCAACCAAATTAGTATGTTTTAGTATTAAAGTTTTTAAATCATGTTAAAGTCAATTCATTGCCACACACACCCTTTTAGTGGCGTTTAACAAACTTGAGTCTGTCTAACTTGTCTCAACACTTGATGTGGATACAACTACTGGTTAGGATGGTCAATAGCAGTACTACCAAACCAGCAGTTGTTTATTTACTTACAGTGGTTTATCAAGTATGAGGGATATTAGACAGGATATTTTTACTGTGTGTGATTGGTTTATATAGTTAAACAAGTACTAGTATCATTTCACTAACATGAAAGGAATGCACAGAACTGTTGTTTTTTAGGAACTGCAGTTCATGAAATCTGACGTTTTATGCTTGTAAGGAATCGGCAGTTTGACATGTGTTTTCTTGTAGGTTCAGCATGAACAGAAGATCGCCTCCGGAGCCCTGACACTTGAACCGTGCAAGGATGTAGTCACCTTAGTACTTAGCAAAGAGAAAGGTGGGTTTTTAAAAGAGATTGGGTACGAATTGATAGCAGTTAAATATTGGGGTGTGAGTTGGGTAAAAGGCTCGTTTAAGGAACGGATTACCCAACTTGAGTATGAGGCGGCACAGAGAGATGAAGTGGTGAGAAATTTGACGGATTTTCTTGAATCCACGAATGCTATGCTAGCAAGCCGTGATAAGGACCAGTTAGCATTTGAGGCCAGGTTTTGACATCTCGAAGGAATGTTGTTGGCAAGTCAAGTAAGTGACGTATGTTACATATAAACATATTAATTAATGCATTCAACATTCATAATTGACACTGTTTGTTGTCACAATTCGTAGGTAAATGTTGTTCCCATTCAGGTTGGTTCTAACCAAAGTAATAGTATTGTGGGGCAGAATAAAATGTCAGCACCAGTAAGTATTTGACAGTTTTTCTTTGTTTATTACAACTTTCTATGTGATTTTTCATTTTCCATAACCTAATAATTGATTTGCTGGCCAGTTCTGTGGGAAACATCCTTACCTCAGTTGAGGCTGTGCAACAAGAATCCGCTCCTCATGTAAACATTTTACAGTTTGATTCATTTTTTTTAATAATTAACTTTCCATGTGAGTGTGCTGATTTTGCGTAAGTTAATTGTAGGCCAAGTCTGTGTATAAAATAGTTGTCCAAACGGTAGTCACTCCCCAGAGCGCGAAAACAGTAAGTATTTGACCATTTCGGTAATTTTTATATTCCGTTTCCAACGTGAGCGTGCTCATTTTCTATTACCAAATTGCAAGCCAAGTCCGTGGTAAAAATTGTTGACCAAACGTTAGTCGATCCCTAGAGCGCGACATCAGTAAGTTTTTGGCAATTTCAGTTTTATATTTTATAACCTAATAATTCTAACAATTCCAATTTCTTTTATATTACCAATGAAGCATGTAGAGAACAATGTTGACCAAGCAGCAACACAACTACACCACACTCCGGATAGTAACAGCTCCAAAAAATCAACAGTACTTAACAGTTTCATATTTTTTGTTCTGAGTTTTCCATTTAATTGTTGATTGATTTCCATCCATAATCTAATTTATTGAATGGCTTTTAGGTAAAAAAGGAGAAGCCGTAAAAGAAATGGTGATGTATCTACGGATGAAGCTTCCCCACCTCCAGAAATAAATGTATGTATTGCGCGAAACATTTTTAATTTCCCACCATCCATGGGTATGTACTTATATATTGACTTCAACTAAGTCATCTTAATTTCTCATGCTTGTTTATAGGTGTATGAGTGTGGTTTGAGTCAAAATGACAAGCGTAACAAGGTGGCACATGGTAGAATTCATTGGTCACTGGTTCCACAACAGTTTCATGGAAAAGCAATCCCGGAGGGTTGCTATAAAGTTAGTATTGATGAAGCCATAAAGAAACATGCAATTATTTCGTGTGAGTCAGGTGAAATTATGACTGTTGGTGACGCAATTTGTACTTTTGTTGCTTGGCCAGAATACCTAATCTCATATGACCAGGATGTGTGTTCCCTTTTATTTCTATTTAAGTTCAAATATTAGGGGTGTTCACGGTTCAGTTTGAAACCGTGAAACCATTCAAACCGGTCATCGGTCTGGTTTTTTCATAACTATCGGTGGGTCGGTTTCAAAGTATTCAAACCGTAGCGAACGGTTTGGTTTATGGTTTACAACAAAAACTAACCTTGTATTAATTTATTTATATTTCTCTAACCATGAAACCAAACCGGAACCAAAAAGAGTCCTACGGTTCGGTTTTGGTTTACAAAAATAAAAACCGTTACCAACGGTTTGGTTCTTGGTTTGACTCAAAAACCGTGAAAACCGAACCGTGAACACCCCTAACAAATATCACAATAGAGCATATATTTTGTGACACGAAGGTTTATTCCTATTTTGTTCTATTCAATTACAAAATATGACATTAATTATACATATTTGTTTTTCATATTCTGTTGTTCCAGCTACCACCACTCCCATCCTCAAAAAAACCAGACAGAGCTGGCAAGAAGTCAAAGGTAAAGTACACAACGATAGGCAAAGTGAACAAACATAAGACAAGGAGCAGTGCCAAGAAAACTGACGCCTTAACTAGTATATAGATAGTCGTTATTTTGTATATATATATAGGTATAGCTTATTTTGCATATATCTTACAAAAAGATGTATAGATTTGCTTAAGTGAATATTATTGTTAATACAATTTGTTTCTTATTTTGTTTTGTCATGCTTGTTTACAGCTGTTTTATATTACTACACAAAAGATAAAAATAATTATATATTGCCTAATTACACAGTATTCACCACACAGAAACACATTAAATAGGTGTGACCAAAAGTAAGAAAATAGCCACACTTCAAATTACAAATATTCGAGTCTATAAATGACCATTAGCCACAACACAAACATTGTTGTGCGACGGAATGATAGCAAAGTTGATGGAAATAAACAAATTATGTGTGGCTAAAAGTGTGACATAGCCACACCGAAAACACAAAAATTCGTGTGGCTATAAATAACCATTACCCACACCATGCTTGCTTCTTTTTTTTGCGTGTGTGACGGAATTATATAAAACGTCATATAAAAAAATCACTATGTGTGACCAAATGGCATAAAAAACCACACTCCACATATTTTCGTGTGTCCATCACTAGCCATTGGCCACACTTTCATCACTTTGTTTTGTTGTGTAGCGGAACGAGATCAAACGTCATTGGAAAAATCACTATATGTGACCAAAAGTATGATAATAGCCACACCACAAACTACAAAAGACTGTTTTGAGTGGCAAGTTTCATATTTTTAGCCACATTGACAATAACCTCCAGTGTCTATATGATATGATTAGCCACACAATACGTCACTATGTGTGGCGAAAAGTTTGACAATAGCCACACTTTAAATTAGGAAAAGCATTATGTGTGACAAACGGTAAGACAATAGCCACACTATAATCTAACAAAGGAGTGTTTGAGTGGCAAGTAAACATTTTTAGCCACATTTAATGTAACATCCAGTGTCTATATGATATAATTAGCCACACTATTATTAAATTCAAGTGGCCATTATTTTTGCTATAACGACACAGTATAGGTCAAAATGCTCTCTTACTACCACAACCCTATTGGCCACATTATTATAAAAATTCATGTGGCTGAAACATGAATTCATGTGGCTCTATACGTGCTAATGATCACACCTAGTAAATAGTCATGTGACCATTTTCTACCATTTAGCCACACTTATTGGAGAGGCTTCTTAATTGCCTGCAACTAATGTTGGTACCATTTAGCCACACTTATAACCACATAAGGCCAAAAAACTATGTGTGACCACATGATACCTACGATGTTGTGACATTTGATCACACATGACCTGATCCGGACGTGTGTGGCTAAAGGCCTACGGCCACACCTTTTTCGTGTGACCGAATGTCATTTTTCACGTAGTGATTAGATCGTATAACGAATCCCAATTTCTTGTAACATTTCTTTGGTTGTTTCCTCTTCTTGCGTATATACTTCAAATATATATTTGCGGATTTCAACTTAATACTTTATGGTTATTTGTTGCAAATGTCTACACCATCAAAGAAACGTAAGGCGGGTAGCATCTACATCGTTTAACAAATACTATCCAAATGGTATTAAATATAAATTTAATGCATTGTCTTTCAAAAAAAAATGTTATCATTTATCTTTTAATATTTTTTTCCTTATAACTCATTATATTTTGTATGTATTTGCCTTTGCAGAAGATATGTCTATGTTGGATGTAAATTCTTTTGCTTTTAAACAGAAAGAAAGGATGTCAATTTTTTGATTGGTAAACATAACTTAAAAATTAAACAATGAATCTTCAGGTAATACACTTTTCCCTACAAAATAAAATTTATATATATAGAGAGAGAATGAGAGAGCCGTCCCTGAGAGAATCCATCAGGATTCGAGGGCTCGGAGCGAATATTAGTATGGGCCTATAAAATAAAAACTCAATAACTTGTATATAAAAAGTCAAGATTACGACGCTAATTATATCAAGGATATAATTTGAATACTTAAGCGAATCAAAAGTGTTGG